>NC_056726.1:1877951880-1878124380 GCF_019279795.1 Protopterus annectens
TAAAATTCCCAAGTCTGTACTACAGTGGTGCAGAGTATGGGGGAAAAATCAGATTGTAGGGTGTATACATACTTCATAGTGCTCTGCTGTAGGTGCTGACTGTATGATTGGTTACCTATGATGCATTGCACTTGCCTAGTATATCATTAACATCATTTAGTGGCCCTAATTTAAGTTAAACGGAGATTAAGACTGATTAATATATCATTGGCCTTTTATATACACTCAGCACAGTGGCACGCCGTGCAAATGCACACCCTGTAGGTAAATAAAGCTTAAAAGTTAGTGCACACATTCCCCTGCAAGAACATGCTCAGCACGGCGGTGCATCATGCAAACAGGCACAGCTAAGCTAAAATAAGCTTAGAATTCATTGTACACGCCCTCCCTGCTGTCAGCTATGTTCTCTGTAAACACCAACATAATTATTTGTCTACATGGAGGGGTTATGTGAACACGATTATCCACATTTACCTGTCTCATCCCTTTATGCTATTATCCCTTTATGCTATTCAGTAACTCCACCTCATTTGCATAGGTAGCTGTGCTCACAGCCTGGAAACTGAACACTTCATAGCCTTACCACATTAGCAGCAGCACCAATGCACCATTGTAGATATTTCATGCAGAGTCCTGTAATACATTTCTGTCACATAATATTAATTTTGTTTTTTTCCAATTTTTTTTTTATAAAGGATGTTTGCTCACTGCAAGGTGATGTGCAAACATGCCCAGATTATTAGAAAAAAAAACATTAATTTAACTTATTTCCTTTAACTTTTCAGACACACAGAGGATAGTTTCACTCATATCTATATGTGGTATGCCATTGTTGTCCATCTATCTACATTTTTACAGCCCCTTTTGTCTGTCTACATTCCTGTACACAGAATTTTTCCGTGTACACTACAGACACTGACATGAGGTCTGAAGAGCTGCCTATCTGCTTGCTGGATTGTTCTACCTGTCTCATTTGCATGAGATTCACCTGCTTATGAGGTGATCTGCATGCCATGGAACTTCCCGTGTTGGCCCGTGCTTGAGTGCTGCCCACCAGGGCTTACTGAATCTAAAACCTGCTTACTTTCATGTAAGTAGAGCGGCACAATGCCTGCACTGTAAAAAAAGATTGTGTACACTTTATTAAATCCCCCCACCTCCCATTTCCATAATATAGTTCCCCATGTCTGGATATACCAGATGTAAGGAAAATAAAGACTGAGTTTAACCAAATAGTTCGAGTTCATTAAGACAGATTCCAAAAGTTTAAACCATAAAACTTATGAATCAAATGCTTGGAATATTAAGATGACGCTACTAGATAGAAAATGAAGGCTGGGACATAAGAACATTTTATTTTTTTTTGAATGATTGGGTAAACCATGGAGTGATATTAAAGCAGCGATGGTGCATACAAGAAGCATTCATTGTGTCAAGTAGCATGGGGAAGTAGTAAAGGTTAACACAAATTGAATAAATAGTAGCACAAGGAAACTAAGTGGTGTGATAAACATTTCCTAGAGGAGAATAAGTCATTTGTTAAGAAGGGGTAAGCCTTGTCAGCTTGGGTGAATCACTGACTTTCATCTAACAACAGTCCATGTTTTGATTGCCTCTCTAAGAAAGCCAGTGAATCTTATCAGTTTCATATGTAACATATAATTATTATTGATTCAGAGATGAAAGGGAGTAATGGCCATGTTGTTGGCATAGAAGAGGTCATGCACACCGTGGAGACATTGCTAGGAAGCCGAAATATGGCAGGAAAAAAGATGCCTTCCTGTTGTCTATCTAAGGTAAAAAAAGCATTTAAAAATGTGAATGTTTATTGACCTAGTTTGTAATCAGTACTACCCTCACTTTCTTATCATTATTTAAAATGTAAGAAAAAAAGTAGAGTGGAAACTGATGTAATGAAGCTTTTAAAGAATAGTTAATCTCAGCCAACTGTTCCATAAAAGGCATGCATTCTTTTTGAAGTTTTGTCATTTTTTGCTGTTGTATCAAGGTAGATGTTCAGCAATATATAAGCTTTGCCTCCAGCTGCTTGCTTCAACAATAGTCCATAGCAGACCTTTTCTATAAATGTCTGTGGTATATGAGATATCAGGATGTTCAGTCTTTCAGTAATGGATTAGACTTTCCGCTGCAGCAGGCTTTGAGTGATTCCCTGGGGAGCAGAGATGGGGGTGAGCTCCACATATGATTAAAGGTTAGGAATCAGAACCGGTTCTTCAGTTTGACAAGAGGCTGCTATATCCACCTTCAAAAATAATTTTCAGTCCTCTTGGTGAAGGTAGGTAGACATTTTGCAGTCTTCATTAGGAAGAAAACATATAAATATATGGTTATTGTTTAGAAACGGTCTGTTTCAATCAAAATCTTTTGTTTTAAAAGATGTTTATGAGCTCAGCATGTCAATGAGAATTTAAGATTACTGTTTGATAAGGTAATTCTAGTGCTCATTAAACATTTATTGAAAAAACAAACATATAAGATATAAGTGACCAGGGACTTCACACCCCCACTGCTTTAAATGTATCACACATTTTTCTACTAAAGATATTTATATAGCAGTGTGTGTGTGTGTATATGATTAAAACTGGAATTGTACAATTCTTTGCCACTTTTTGACTGGACAAGTGCTATGAACAATTAAGCTACTTCCAGAACTGAAATGAGACTTATGGTACAGTGCTCCTTCAAGGAGTTATGGCATAATATGTCTTTCAAGGCATCTAGTTAACTCATTGTATCAGTTTACTCTGACTGGCTGAAACATGTATATAAACTAGTAATGACAATAAAGTCAAGGCCGCAGGCATTTTACCCCAAGAACGTGTCAACCTCTTTTATTAAAGGTAAGTGTGTACATCCTTTGTCTACTCAAAACAGACTTACTAGACAGTATTCTTTCCACATTCAATGATTATTTTCAGTCTGTTTAGTGCTCTAGTCTTCATTAAACAGAGAAAATCTGGTAGTCAGAACAGAAAATTAGGCAATGAGGTGTTAATGAACTGCTTCCTGTAGACCAATGTTTGAGTCCTTCTCTGTCTCCATTTGCCTACAGTGTGATGCTCTGCAAGTTATTTAACCAGACAGGGCTCTGTCAAAACTTAAAAACTGAGACAGGCCCCTCAATAGTCTCCTGGACTACATGCATAGTAACTGCTTATGAATATAGATGATTCTCTATTATAATCACTTAAGACAGCTTTACAAAATTTGCACATTGGCAAACAAAATATTTGTAGCAGAACTTGAAAGTTTCCTTTCTGTGTGAGGCAAAGCATCTTAACACAGTTAGGGGATTTTGTCCCTTCACACTCTTTACCAATATAGTCAGCTTCAAAGTTGTTGTACCTAGGAGATAGGGGAATTTCCCCCTTTAGTGACCTTTGTCAAACAGTACAATTTCTCATTCAAAGATAGTAGTTGGTATACTTGTATTTATTAGACTCTATGAGACAGAGACAGAGAGAGAAAAAGAGTATATTCACCTATGTAGCTTATAAAACAGAATGCTCCAATTGTACTGTTTCCACTGATGACAATCCTAATGTGTTTTTGACAGTTTTTGTTATTACCTGCTTCTATACTTACTTTGTTTGTGTCTTTTGGCTTTTCCCGGTTAGGGGTCGCCTCAGCAGAACTCTGGTATACTTACTACATTGTATAAATGTCACTTTTGGTGTTATTCTGTTACTCATGCTGTAATGAAAATTTGCTTAATTATCTTATTGTATTTTACTTTAATCATGCAATTTATTTTTTACTTAGTTGTGCTGTGGAGCTTTTCTCGCTGGGCCACCACTGAACAAGGGCAATAGCTCAGTCGTACTATCCCGGTCAACAAATGTCAAATAAATATATAAATAAATATGGAGGAATAAGATGCTGCAAGGAATGTCTAAAGGAGTGTGATGAAGGCACAAGGACAGAGGAGGCAGGAAGGACCCTCAGATGCAGTTGGAGCGTACTCGGATTAACCTGAGCCTGAGAAAGTATGTTTTTATTGACAAGAGGTATAGGGCCTTGGAATAAATTGCCTGAATGGTTGGTGGATTGCGATTCTACAGAGGCCATCAAGAGAGCATAGGAAGTGGAAGACTTTGGGTACCCCAAAGGTCCTAGGACACAGCAGTCACATATTAGAGGCTGTGACGCCCGTGCAATGACCCAGCAATCAAGGAGCTTCAATCCTCACTACTAACATCAGTGAGGGGCATCCACATTGGGAAGGATAACAAATACACACACAGTAAAGTACAATTTCCCTTAAGAGCACACAGAGATTACAGTCAGTCTGGGGCTGGTTTCTCCCTTTCTCTCCAGATTCCCAATAAGACTCCCCATTGGCACAGCTATAGGGTCCAGATCTCATTCTAGTGGTCAAGCTAAAACCTCCAGCACCCTCTCTGTCCAACCAGTGCTTCGTGTCCCTACTCAAGTAGCTGACACACACACACTTTGAGATATGAGTTATATACAAACACATAGACACTCCTGGGGAAGGCTGGCACAGGTTCTCCAGCTATGACCCTTCTGCCCAGACTATACAGTAGTACCACTTGCCACCAACCACTGATATCAGCTACTAATAAGGCCCTTATAAAAGGGTGTCCAATTATTACTGTGCAATATTATTATCCAAATGGTAAGTGTGACGAATAGCAAGGCTTATTTGGAGTGGCTTGGACGGTATCACTATATACATGCAATGTACTCTAGAGCTTAAATTATCTCTACCTGAAATAGCCACAGTTGAAAGGTTTAAAATATTTAATAATAAATAATAAGAACACAAGACAATACTTCTTACTACACAGTGCTAGTCAAGAGTTCAGAGATCACATGAAAATGCTTAAAATAATACAGTAGAATAGTTCTCACATCAGTACAGAAAAACAGTTAGACTAGACTTCCTATTTCCTAAATATATCTAAGAGCAAACACAATTCTAAAATAAACTTACATATAGAGCAAAGCAGTGCTGGTGATGTTGTCAGTTCTGAAAACAAATGCAAAATGCCCTGAGTCTCTCTGTCCTTAAATTGATAACACGGTACTACTGACTCATTTCAGATTACATCATTTTTTCTTTAGTTCCCAGGCTAACAGAAATCCATAATTTAGCAGCCCTTTTGATCTTGCACCTGGCCAGAAAGCTACAGCAATAAAAGACATTACACATGCAAATTCTAGCAATTAACTCTGGTCTCAAAAGAATAGAAAGAATCTGCCAGTTTAGACATCACGGCTCTGACTTTTGAGATCAAACAAGGCTTGACTTATCGGCTTTATTCCAGCAGAGTGCAATGTTGTTACATTTTTGATGTCCAACATTTAACACCATTTTCTTCCATTTAAGAGACAAGTCTGTGGCTTATATTAATATTTACAAATGACAGAATTATCTACAAAATTCTATCTGGCTAGGCTGGCAGCCTTCACATATCTTAACAGAGGCATCCAAATTGACAAGACTCCACAGACAATCTATGCTATTCTTCCATGTGCTCCATTATGCAATGTAATATATCTAGTCTATACTACACATAGAAATATCCCTCTTAATTAAAACAGTATATTGCAATTAAAATATTTCAGTTGAAATAATTAGATTGTGACAATATTCATCAAATATTCAGTGGAAAAAAAAATTATATAGACACTGAAGCTGTCATAAGTGAATACAGACCTCCACTGTTTTATATATATATATATATATATATATATATATATATATATATATATATATATATATATCTATATATATCTATATATATATATCTGTCTATCTATATATATATATATATACACACACACACACACACACACACACACACACACACACACACACAGACACACACATATATATATATATGTGTGTGTGCGTGTGTGTATATATATATATATATATATATATATATATATATATATATATATATAAATCAATCATTACATTTTGCCCCTAGAAACATGATAGAACAAGTAAGCCTCAAAAAATTACTGGGTGTAATCATAGATGACCAGTTGAAATCTGTCCACCATGCATCACAAGTCATTAAAAAGAAATCATCAAAACCTATATACATTACATACAGCCAGAAGAGGTATAGCTTCTACTTTCTTACTGCCATCTCTCATACTTCCTTCTATATCAGCTGTTTTAGTGGTGGAAATTGGAATGTATTTGGAAGCTGGCCATTTTATAACAACATTTTACTACATTATGAAAGTATTTCTGAAGTGGATTTATATTATGGTATAGTCAGATAAAATCAATGATAAATGTGTCAAAACAAGCATGGTGAATGTAGTGCTAATCCAAAAAAACAACTTTAGGAACAATGAAATGGAGAATTGCTGCAACCGGGAGACCCGTTAGTTCCAACTTCCAACAGAGTACTCAGTCCCAAGCAAACACACAGCAACAGTACGCAAGTACGTATTGCTAGACCTATAGTAAAAAGATGACAGACTGGTAAATTTATGGAGGGGGGAAAAAGAAAAGCATTGTAGTAAAGAAGTAATATAGGCAAGCAGCAATTATAGAGGGGTATAGTAGTACAAAATGCTGTCATATACCTCTATTCCTGTGCAAAAGCTGTAAGTAGACAAAAAAATTAGAGCAGGATAAAGAACAAATTATGCAAATACCTCCTCAGCTGGTCTACCCACCATCTCCCCCAAGAAACTATTATCTTAGGTGATTTCAATATTGACTGGCAATCCTGTTCTGGCAACAATCCAACCCATCATGTACACCTTCATGGCGTCACTCAACTAGTCCAGTCACCAACCAGGATAAATAAAAACTCCACCAAGCACACTACCCTGGATTGGATACTAGTCAGTAAGAGCCCCCAGTCATATATAACAGGCTGCTTATCAGATAGCCTCAGTGATCACTCCCCAACATTCCTACTCAAAAAATACCTATACCAAGCTAAACCTGTCATCTACCATCAAATACGTAAAAAACTAAACTTTAACCCACTCACATTCATCTCATCCCTCAAAGAATGTAACTGGCATCCTCTAAAGTACCTCAGTCTAGATGATGCAGTTGAATTTTTTAATACTACCTTCCTGAACATCCTTAATTACCATGCCCCCATAAGATTCTCCAGAACCAAAGCACAACCCTCCCCATGGCTACAGAAAACCACTAAGTCAGAAATGAAAAACAGGGATAAAGCCTGGGAGCACTGGCGCAAAACCAAAACCCCTTCAGCTACACAGAAATTTCTAGAACTACGCAATAGTGTCAAAAAGCTAATAAAACAGGACAAATCCCAATACTACCAGTCTGCCCTAGTCTCCTCACAACACAGCTCCAAACAATTCTGGTCCTCCATAAACTCATCCTCCACCGAGGTAAAGTCAGTACCCCTCCTCCTAACATCCCTCACTCCTCAGAAAATATTGCTACGTCATTCAACACACACTTCACCCAAACCATACTATCACTAGCTAAACAACACAACCCCCCTCCCCTCCAACCTACACCTTCAACTAGTAATCTCCCCACTGCCTTCTCTTTTTCTCCTGTACCTACCTCCGACATAAAAAAACTCTTAACTAAACTTAAACCCACCAAATTAGCAGCAGACAGCCTCCCAAGTGAATACCTACAAATCGCAGCTGATGCTCTGGCCTACCCAGTATCCATCTTGATTAACCGATCTCTGTCAGAAAGTTACATTCCCACACTGTGGAAAATATCACATATAATTCCCCTCCACAAAGGCGGACCCTCCACAGAACTAACCAATTACTGCCCCATAGCTATTCTCTCTCCACTCTCCAAAATACTAGAGAGATGCATACACTCTCAGGTCTCAGACTACCTCCTTACTAACAACCTCCTTTCCAGTACTCAGCATGGTTTCCGACCAAACCATAGCACCACCACTGCCTTACTCTCCTTTACTAACACTATCCTTCAGCATAAAAACAATGGCTATCTCTCCTCTGCTACTTTCCTAGACCTATCTAAAGCATTTGACATGGTCCCACACAAACAATTTATCTCTGTCCTCAATAACCTATCCTTCTCACAATCGGTCACCAACTGGTTTCAGAGTTACCTCTCTGACCGCCAACAATCCGTTGTATGGCAGAATGACATATCTCCCCAACTACCTGTCTCCATAGGGGTTCCCCAAGGATCCATCCTTGGACCCCTACTCTTCTCTGTTTACACCAATAATCTAGCCTCTGCCACCAAATATGGCATGCTCATACAATACACAGATGTCTCGACCAACATCTGCTCAGCCCAGTCCCTACCAAAACTGCAAAAAGTCACACAGGAAGCCTTTTCCTCTGTTGAAACATGGTTATCCGATGCCCGATTAATACTCAACCCAGACAAAACTAAACTACTCATCTTCCAACCCACCAAACATACTCAAAACAACTCTCACTTTAACATCATGGCAAAAGACAACACCACCACTATATACCCAACTGAACACACCAAATTGCTAGGAGTGGAAATAGACAATAAACTAAAATTTAACATTCACATATCCATGACTATAAAAAAAGTCCACAAAAAACTAGGAGCGTTATACAGAAATAAGCAATTTCTCACCAAAGCAGCAAAGATTTCAATAGCAAATCCCCACCTTATCTCCACCCTACTTTATGCCTCTCCAATATATACCAACCTAAGGCAATGTGATCTAAACAAGCTAGAGACCTGCTACAACAAAATTGCCAAATTCGCCACAGGGGCATCCTAACGTAGTCACCACTGTCTCTCACTTGCTGAACTGGGCTGGCTTGAACTCCCTCACCTCCTTCAGTGGTATCAACTCTCATTCGCCCACAAACTAGTAAACCATCCACTAAATGTCCCATCCCCCCAGAATCTACTCCAACCCTATCGCGCCACCAGACCACTAAGATCCAGCAGCAAAAATCACTTACAGATCACTAAAGCCAATAACTCTGCTGGTGAAGCACTATTCTCTTGTGCCATAGCCAAATTATGGAACTCACTCCCACCCACAATTACCTCCATACCATCATGCATCCACTTCAAAACTTTACTAAAAGCGCAACTAAAAACATGCTGGCTATGCCCTTGCAACTCCCACTCTAATATCATCCACCCCATCCAACCACTACCTTTCGTTCCACTCCACTAACTACCTTGATTATAGCAAGCTCAGATGCTCATAAGCCAGTACTTATTATACAGCACAAACTTCTTCTTGTAACATTTGTTAATGTCTGGTATGCACTTCACAGATAAAGATTCTAGTTGTCTACTGATGTACTATGTTCTTCATCTGTAAATATGTTTTAAGTAATTGCTATGTAAATTGTTATTCACTATGTAATCCAATGTATATACTGTCTGTTTATTTTAACTGTGGAGCTTTTCTCCCCGGGCCTCCGCTGAAAATGGACCTACGTCCAGTCGGACACTCCCGGTCAACAAATTTAAATAAATAAATAAAATAAATAATTTAGCATCAAAATAATATTTTTGCAGATGAATAAATATAATGAAGATGATAATGGTGATAATTGTGAAAATTATTGCAAACGAGAGCTACAACTCTTCCACACCACTGCACACCATTAAATTAATCTTGATTTAAAAACTTAAATCTAACCATCAAGTGTATGATCTCTTGAGTCACACCACTGGTACTAAACACACTGAAGTATAAAAAAGGTACCCAAATATGAATTACTAAACAATTCATTAAGTTTGATTTGGTCACAAGAGCATGCAGGAAATATGCACAGCTGTCCTGGGTATTGATTATTACCATCCGCACCCAAAAATAGGTTGAATACTTTACTGAGCAGTCTTTGGGCTATATCCCTAGACACCTATCTCACCAGTTTATTCTAGATGTCACTTCCTCCAACTGCCCATTTTCCCACAAAAACTGTAATTTGAATAAACACACACACACACACACACACACACACACACACACACACACACACACACACACACACACACACACACACACTGAAACTGGTCAGTACTGATCAGTGCACTGCTTCAGTTAATAAATATAAATAAACAATAAATACAGTTCCAAGAAAGACTGGTAATATTTTCCAATTCTACAGTCTTCTGTCTTGGCCCAAGGTAGTAAACTGCTGATGACCACCCAGTTACTGTTTCACTGTTGTTAATAAGCCAAATAATTATAAACACAAATGATAGTGTATATAAGAACAGTCTGGCCAGTTAGAGCTGGGCACCATCAAGTTGTTGCCATTTGTCAATAAATATACTCATCAGTTAATCAAATTAATGAATAACCATAACCTTTATAAAAGCAAGTAAATAAAAATGACTTTATTTAAGGAAGCATGAGTTATATAGTACAGTCGCCCCTGGGATTCCGGATACTGGCTAAGGCTCTTGATGCCCCTATAGTGCTTTTTTTAGGCAAGGTTCAAATGACAAATTCATCACTGTAACAGGAACAGGCAAGCAAAAACTGAGGGTAATGCTACTCAATGCTAGAAGTCTAAATCTCAAAATGCACACACTCGAGGTACTCCTTAAAATGGAGAATATCGATATCTGTGCAGTGACTGAGACCTGGTTCAAGGCTTTAGAGAGCACCCCTGTATTACCAGACTATAACTCAACATGACCATTACCAACATGAGTGACCAGTGTTCCACACCTGAAATCAACTCCTCGTTGGTCAGATCCGACCATAAGCTAATCATCCTAGATATCTGCATCCCACCCCCACCCACCATTAAGGAAGCCATGATAAAATAAATTCTCCAAAGCCAACTTCATGCTTCTTAAGACAGAACTGGCAAACTTCATGACACCCATGCAGATGGACAATACAGTTACGACTACTGAATCCTACACAAATGCACTCTATAAGCACTTACACGAGTGCATGGATCGTGCTATCCCAAACAGAACCAAGATGCTATCCTCCAAAAAAAGGAAGCCAATCTTGTGACCCCCTGCCATAAACAAACTCTACAACAGAAGGAAGAAACTGTTGCAAAAGAGAATAAAATCCCATGAGTGGAGGAGCTGCCTGGTCAGCCTCAGTAAGAACTTGAGATCCCTTATAAGATCCTCCAAAGCTAGCTACGAAAACAAAATCACCACTCATTCTAAAGGCAACCACAAAGCATTCCATAGATATGTCAAGAATATCATGGCAACACCCAGATCTGCTCTGAGTTACAGCACAATGGCACGAAAATTACAGAACCAACTGATATTGCCAACATCCTGGCAGATAGGTTCAGTGCTAACTTTACCCCCCCCCCTCCACCTAAAGGGCCCATATCTATACAGGAAGAATGCAGAGTCCCTGTAATCACATCTATGCAGGTAAAAGCTGCACTCTCTAAAACCAAAAACACAGCATCCATGGGACTGGACAACATCCCAGGCTGCATTTTACATGAACTTCAGAATGAATTGGCTCCCCACTTTAGCACTATGTTCAATCATAGTCTCACCTCAGGCTTTGTGCCCACTGAATGGCGCATAGCAAGAGTTATCCCACTCCACAAAGGGAAAACCACCACTGATCCTGGGAACTATCTCCCTATTAGCCTGATGAGCCTGGTCTGCAAGGCCATGGAACGTATCATCATGGAACTCATAAACAAAGACACTGGTAACCTACAAACTCTGGACCCCACCCAGTTTGGGTTTGTGAAAGGCAGATCATACCTTCTGAACCTGATTGACTTCTTTGAGGCAGTCACCAAAGCTGTAGATGAGGGTAAGGTGGTTCACACAGCCTATCTTGACCTCTCCAAGGCTTTCAACACCATCCCCCATTCTGGAATTATAGCCAAACTCATGAAACTAGGTATAAATCCCTATGTCACAACATGGGTTGCCAACTGGCTCACTGACAGAACCCACACTGTAAAAGTTGCAGACTCCAAATCTGACTTCAAATCAGTGACAACTGGACTACCACAGAGTTCAGTCCTGGGACCTCTCCTGTTTGGTATCTACTTTTCTGAAGTACAGACTAACACAGAAGGCCTCTGGCTAATGAAGTTCGCAGATTACTGCAAAGTAGGAGCCATAGTCGAGTCCCCAAATGAAGTGGACATCCTACAGAAGGGCCTCACTGAGACAGATGCCTGGTGTCAGAGGCATGGCCTCAAGCTCAATGCCAAAAAGTGCATTGTCATCCCCTTTGGTAAAAACTCTGTACCCATGAACTACCACATAAATGGCAATCTGCTTAACATTGAATGTGTGATAAGAGACCTTGGGACCCAGGTGGACAGTAGTCTCTCCTTTTATAATCACATCACCACAGTAGTCAGGAAATCCTTCTATGTGGCACACCTCATCACAAAAGGGTTCTCATCCAGGAAAAAAGAGGTCATTGTTCCCATCTACTCGGCACTCATTAGACCCATTATAGAGTACAATGCCCCTTTTGGAATGTACCTCACAAGACATCTGCAGCAGCTGGAAAGGCCACAGAAGTACCTCACAAAGAGGATTACTGGCCTCAAACAGATGCCCTACACTGACCGTCTCAAAAAACTCCAGCGTTACTCCATAGCATATCACCTATTCCAAGGAGATCTCTGCCTAACATATAAAGCCATGTTAAACCCACAGCTGTTGGACATGCTACACCTTAAGATATCCCAATCCCTCTGAGCTACATGCTCTAGGGACCTAAACCTTGTCACCACAATAAACAGAACATGCCGGAGGGATAGATTCCTGTCCCAGAGACTTCCCATACTCTGGAACAAGCTACCCATCTATGTCAAGCAAAGTTCCTCATTAGCAAGCTTCAAGAAAAATCTTGATGTGTGGATGGGAAATAGGAAATACACCCTGGGGATCACTTCTGTGGCTCTGCTCGACAGTGGCACAGGAAATTAACTTTCTTGGGTGGCGTAAGCCAAGGAACCTTGTTGGCTAGGCTTACTTAGGCCCTTGGACCGATAGCTTAGTACCTACCTATAAACCTATGAACCTATACAATGAAATATAAAACTGCACAAGACAAAAATAATCACTGTGAACAAGAAAGAAAAACTGACATGTATAGCAGAATGCTTTGCTACTTCTTATCTAAAAGAATTATTGAGCTCTAAGCTAAACTGGCTCAATTTCAAGACACCAGAGGCAGAGACAAGTGTCAAAAAAGCTCATCGGTTTGTACATTGCAGTCACTAGGCTAGCTCTTCTATCTTCCTTCATTTCTCTTTTCTTCTTCCTACTCCTTTAGCTGTTTGGTTTATATATTTTCCATACAGAACTCACAGATGCAGTTAAACAGAATTTGTATTCTTGCTCAAGGCTAGCTACCTCCTTCATACATCTCATTATAATCATTAAAAGTCAGAACATTAGTGAATAAAAAGCATAGCAAAGGGTCAAAAAGAGGCAAGTTTCTTTATTTTTCAGAATGCAAGGTGTGTGAATACTAGACCCATTATTTTTGACTGTTTTAACCTCACTGCTTTCCAATCATTAGTCTTATCTTGGCCAGTCAGCCTATTCAATCACTATTGCCAGGGCATGGGTTGGTTGAAGGAGGCCATCATTTAGGCAGCAACCCGGGTGGCTGTGAAACGTTTGATATGCCTAACCATCTTACTGTGCATGCTCAGATTACAAAGGAACAGGGATGTACACTAGGCTGACCATACTGGATGTCCCTCATATGTGCAAGAGGCATTGCCAACAAACAACCCTATCCCTATATCCTTGAGTACAGGTGGTGGTTCTCTTGCCTCCACTGGAGGAAATTACACTACTGCATGTGCTGTCTGAATGCCTACACCCAACACTCCTTATGGGAGAGGTGAGTGGGTGTCATCCCTTCAGTCCTTCTTCCCTCTGCTTGTCTCCTCCAGTGCTGGAGGCACTAACCAAACCTTTGTTTCCTGGGTTACAGTCAGGGCTCCATTCCTCTGTGCCATGGAGCCAGGGTAGCCCCCTCCCCAATATGTTATTGTTTAGAAATAAAGACTTCATTATTTAATGACATTAGGAAGAAATTCACCAAATCTAGGAGGATAAAGCCTAAACCTGAGTGAAAAAATCACAGTGCTGTGTAAGCCATATTAGTTGAGAAGTATGATTTCCTCAACAGAATATTTTAATTGTTCTTTTATGGTCTTTAGTTTCCTGGCATAGGAAGAGTGATCTTGTACTCAAAAGGGCAGAACAATTACAGTTACTTGTATGCCATACATTAAACATCCTATGTATAATTTCTGCATTTTCTAGCAGATGGCAATTACAGTCTCCAGTTACAAACTTTGTATACTATTTTATACTACACACAAGAAAAGGTCAGAAGTTCACATATGTTTTAAAGCTACTCAAAATCACAAATATCCAAGACGGAATCACATATTTTAGTTTACCAGCTGCATGTTCTTTACAGTTTATGTGTAACTCAAAAATCTGTTACATTCTGATTTAGAAAAACAGTTGTATATTTAATCTCCGACATCATCTAGACATTCAGCATTTTTTTAGTCACCATAAAAAAAAAATGTCACTTGTTTTGGTAGAAAATGCTAGTCCCTTTCTTGACAGCTTGTTTACACTGGCATTAGCAGTTCCATTCCTCTGCTGGATAGTCATGTTATAGTACTGCAATTCTAAACCCCATCAAAGCAGATTTCCATTCTCTCTGCTCTGTCTGTGTAACCCTTTAAAGGACTCTGGTATGCCATATAGTTAGGACTGTAGTGTTTATAGAACCCAAGCTATGTACAAACACTCCTTTTCTACATTTGCAAAGGATTCTTCCCTGGGCCGAAATCTGTGATTGGAATAGACTATGGGGTGCTCTTCTCCATCTAAGGAAACCTAGATAAACAAAGTCTTCACCCCATGGTTGGAAGCAGCTACCTGTACAAATTCTTGATTACAGTCAGGACTGGTAGAGTCCACTCAAAGCCTTTTTAAGTGTTCATAATGCCTGCTTACAGGCTAGAGTCCAGACATTCCTAGTTGGTCTATTCTTTCTGGTAAGGTCTATAAGGGAAGTGGCTCTGACATTTTGTAGAATAACTTCCTATAGTCCCATCTTTTCCTACAAATGGCCCTAACTGCTTCTTAGTAGCAAGGTTAGGTCATGCCTGAATGGCTTCCACCTTGGCAGGCTCTGAACAAATCTTAGCAACACCCACTCTATGACCCAGGTATGACACTTCTGCAATTCCAGCTATTGCTATTTTTCTTTTTTTTTTTTTTGTCATTCCAAGTATTGTTATCCTTAAAAGTCAAGTTTGCCCTTTTTGTCTGCTCAATACCTCCTTAGCATGATGAATATGTTTTAGTCAGGACCTGCTGCACTTTGCAATATCATCCAGGTATGCAAGAAAATAATAGCCAGTTCCTGCTAGAATACACTTTACCAATCTTTGGCATACTGCTGGGACATTCTTCATCCAAAAAGGCTTCTTGATGAACTCATATAGCTAAACAGGGTTGGAAAATCTGTCTTTTTTCTTATTGCATGAGTCAAAGACACCCGATATTAGCTCTTGATTAGAGCAATAATAGTTAAGATAATTAGCCCCACCCAACTGCTTTAGGGTGTCATCTGTTCTGGGCATAATGTAAGCATCTGATTCTGTGTAACCTTTCAGTTTCCTATAGTCTACCTGGTGTTGACATGATTCTTGGATACCAGCACCATTAGTGAGGGCCAGAGACTGTGGGACTTCTAGATTACAACCCAGATCTAACATTTCCTGAAGTACCTTTCTCAGAGTCTACTTAATTTGCTGAGGCACCATATAAAGGATCTGTTTAAAGGGGCTGTTTGGTACCCGTGTCTACTTGGTGTTCCATCTGGTGGGTACACCCTGGCTTAACAGTAATCATGTAGACAAACTCCTGTAGTACTGACTTGATCTCCTGATCCCTGGTAGGAAAAAGCTGCTGTCATGGACAACCTTGTCCAGTGAAGTGTCTGACTAAACCTCACTAAGAAAATCTTTCAGAAGATCCTGCTTTGGTTATTTCTGTAATTCTCTACAGATATTGTGTAGTAATGTCTCTCTATCATGGCAGGGCTTCATCATATTAACATGGTACAGTTTGTGTTTCTGTCTACAACCAGGCAGCTCTACCATGTAGTTAATGCCACTTACCTTTGCTCATAATAGACCCTTCTCATGCTGCCTGCAGTTTATTGTCTAACATGAATAAACCCCTTCACTTTCTGCCCAGCAGAATACTCACTAGCCCTGGCTGTCCAGCCATATCAGACCTTTTGGTGCTGTTGTGCTTGTACTAGATGCTCTTGTAACCCCATGAACTTCCTAGGTCTGGCCTTGAAGCTTAGGACGTACTCCACAACAGATTCCTTCTAGGAATGACAGTAACCCCTCCACTTATAATGAATTAAGCCCAGGGGCCCTCTCACACAATGACCATACAGCAACTCAGAGGGTGAAAATCTTGTAAATTCCTTGGGTCCTCTCTGTATGCAAACAGGAAATGGGGTAGGTGCCTCAAGTATATAGTTAAACCTTTTCAACAGATTTGGTTTGTGGATGGTAGGGATACTCTTTAAATACTTTACTCAACAATGCTTTCACAAACAAACCAGTACATCTGACATGAAATTGGCACTTCTGTTAGTATTTTTCTTGGGAAACAAATCCTGCTGAAAATTTCTAATGAAGCATTTGGCACCTTCTCTGCCTCAAAAGAGGACAGAGCCAGTGCCTCATGGTATCTAGCAGCACAGTCCACCACTACAAGATATATCTCTTACCTGTGAAGCTTGGTGTGCCAAGTGGCCCCACAGTGTCCATAGTTATTATCTGAAATGGTTCCTCAGTAATAGGTAAATGCATCAAAACAGGTTTAGCTTCATCTGCTGTTGTGTCAAAATTCTGGCACTGCTGACATTTATTGAAGCATCCCATTAAATATTTTATAATGGCCTGTAGAATTTCTGCAGAAGCTTTCTTTTTATATGCTTTATGCCCATTTGGCCTGAAAAGAGAATGTCATGGACTATAGCTAGAAGTTTCCCTCAGCAAATCCTTGCTAATACTATCTGCTGTATCACTTTTGTCTCTTATTTTTGGTCCATTCCTCATAAAATTTGTGGTTTTCTGGCAAATCACTAAGAACTGAAGTCACTAAATAATGGCAAACATGTCAGACTTTGTATCCTGCAGAAAATGCATGCTAACACAAATCATATTATTCCAGCAACATCCTAAATTTATAAGGGCAATATGTCAAATTTGTCCCTATTTTTGGGCCTTGTCCTTCCATTATTTTAGGCTTTGTCCAGATTTCTTGCACTAAGAGATTGAGAACTATATTTGCTGCTGGGGGGGGGGGGGGGTTAGTAGCAGTGAACCTGCAGCTAAGACACAGCTGTGTAAAGGTACTGGGGCTACCTTAGGAATAGGCTACATCAAGGGGAGAATTAAAGCTTAAAGAACCATCATAAGCAACATAGGTTCATAGGTGTATACTAGGCTAATGACGACTAGAGCCCTTATAAGCCTAGCTGTGCAACCCAAATGTGACTCACAAATTTGATTTATATATGGGGTGATTTACTGACTGCCTCCATCCATTAATTTGAAAAACTGACTACCTCTGTCCATTAATTTAACAGACTTTTGTATGTCTGGCAGTTAGTCCAGAGAATTAAGGCTGTGAGTTATTATTGAGCTGCTTCCTATAGTCAAGGGTACAGGGTTTGATTCCTTCCATATGTACGTTTCTGTAATTATGTAATTCACTTGCCATTTTTTGATGCAGAAAGAGTTCATCAGCATCCATGTCATTTTGAAATGGTGGACATCATTTCTTAAACTAAGTACAACTAAGCTTTGCAGTAATAGTTTATTTAAATATGAATATATATATATATACTTTTATAATTTGATATTTTTTGAGGGACATACTTTTTCTGTTTTGTTTCTTCTGTTTTATGGTTTTGAAGTAAGCACAATGACCACAGTAACTTGTCCTATGAAGCATCACAACTTTCCATTATAGTAAAAGTGTGAATGATCTTTTCTAGGATTAGTAAGTAAAAAAAAAGGTATTAATCATATGATGGACTAATGGTTTATGCCACCAATTGCAATGCAGGTGTGTTTCATCTTTGTGACTCTTCTAATGTCCAGTCTGGCACACCAGCAGATAAACATGTCGTTAAGAGATGTATAATTCTCCAGGGCAGTGACATGACCTGTCAGTGACGGTAGGAGGTGGACTGTTAGCTATGAATGTGCAGGTTTGTCTTTCTTTGAGGGCATAAAGAATGTGCTACACAGCTGTGCATGGCTGTTGAAAGGTACTAGTAGCTAGCCCACCATACATTCCTCCTCCATTTGTCTATTATATGACTTAGAGCAAATCACTTGACCAGACAGTGCTCTCAGGTTGCCCCTGGAAAAGGGGCACTTGTGCCCAGTGGGCTTATCTGGTTAACAAATGTATAAAATAAAATAAATCTTATTCAACTTAATTGTAACATAATTACACTAACCAAATTATGCTGTTTGTGGACATTTCTCTTAAGCAAAAATGGACTCATCCACACAATTCATCCATGCTATAATAATCTCTCTTTTTAATCTATCATGTACTAATCTAACTTCTCCTACATGGTATTTTTCTTAACCAGAAGCTAAGTGCTGTATTTGCTATCCCTTTGTTCCCTTCTTAATTATGTGTCATATTTACAATCTCTCTAACAACCCAGTATGGTACCTACTCCTCTTTGTGCTAGCCTTCTTATTTACCTTACATACCTTACTACCTAAAAGTGATGTGTATGCACAGAATCTCTCTGACTTGCAGTAATATTAATAGTATCAAATGCAAGCCCAAGCAAAGTGGTGCCCAAATAGTACTAAAATTATATTATTCCTTGAAGACATGCCCAGAGGACCACAATCAAATTTGAAGATGAATGTTATTTTCATCCTCTCCAAATAGTCAAAGTACTGACTTACGAATCTATGTATTCAATTTTATCCTCCAAAATTTTCTTTACTGCTGTCCTACTTTTTATTTCAGGAGACATAATTCAGACTGTAGTCCCCAGAACAACTTTGCAACCATATCATGTGCAGGATCTATTCACCACGTAGGCATAGCCATTAGAAAAAATGGTATCTTATTCTGTCATATCAACATCCAGAGTTTAAACTATACATGGGATACTTTTGAAGCATGGCTTAACCATCAGTACCCCAATATTCTATGCATACCTGAACCCTGACTGAAATCAATATAGATTCACTGTTACATGTAGTTCAACTATCAACACTTTATTAATAAGGGAATATCTAACTGCTGAATGTTGCTTACCTTGTAATTTTATTATTAACCAACTATTTTCTGAAAAAATGTTGTTCTGCTTTTTTTGTTTCCATTAATTCATACATAAGTCCACCTTTGTACTTATTGTATTTTGCTTAATATTTTTTATTGTTAATGATTGTTTACTTCTTGTAATTGGAGCTTTTCTCCCCGGGCCTCTACTGAAAACGGATATTTGTCCAGCTAGACTAGCCCGGTCAACAAATGTAAAATAAAATAAAATAAAATAAATGTTTTTACCATGGTGGGAGGAATATACAATTACATAAAAAATCATTTCAGATACAAGGTAACACTTCTTGAGCAATATAAAAAAAGAAATTTTCACTCAGCTAGATACTGGTTCAACTTTAAATTAAAAACTCCATTGAGATAAATATTGCTATTGCTTATATTCCACCCCAGTGACTCCAATTACAGTGGAAGCTATCCTGAAAAAATATTCTCAGGCTATATATCAGCAATAAACTCCATTAGTAGATTTTAACCTAGACATTACTGCTACAGAAAAAAAAGTCTGTAGACTTATGGATTGCCACAAATTATCTCAGCACCAGCCAGATACCACTCCACTATCAAGAAATATTTACTCCTCAACCTACTTATTACAAATATTCAACACAAAGTTCAATATTTTACCATCCTCCCTAATGCACGAAGTGACCACTGTCCAGCCTCAGAAATGCTATCCTTTAATACTCCAAAACCACAACCTATGGTAATTCAATCTAGATATTTTCCAGAATCCATGGAAGAGCACCTGGCTATCATACCACTCAACTGCCTAGATTTTCACAGAATGCCTATATTTTAGCCTCAGATTTTTTGTCTCTCTCTCATAAAACTGGTTTTCTGGCAAATTACTAACAAATCATTGAGGAGCGAACTCAGAAAATAATGACAGGCATTTGAGTTTTAGACTTCATATCCTTCAGAAAATTCATGCTAATGCAAAATCTGTTATTCTGTCAACTTTCTAGTTTATAAGATCAATATTTAAAAAGTGTAAAAACACAAACAAAGGCAGGAAGGCAGAAGTAAGTCCACCATAATGTATTGAACCAAGTAAAACATAAGCACTTTCGTCAAGTGCATTCCAAGATTTCTTCAGATAAAAAATAAGCCCAAATGAGCCATATTTAAAAGAGCAATCCATATCACATGATCAACCCCCCCCCATATATAATTAACTAATTAAGATCAACAATAATAAAAAAAAAACATTTTGACCCTTCCACACCATGAAATACATAAATACAAAAACAGGTTAAAAACTTGAAAACATAAAAACTATACACTTTTACCAACAAATATATCTAAGTTGTGCTTTCATTTTTAGTACACATCCAATGGATGCTAGCTCATATAAACCAGGAAATCATACAGCATTCAAACGTAGTATCCAAAACAGTTCCCGGTTCTCTAAAATCAACTGCCAGGGCCCACCCCCTTATATTCCTTTTCACTTGTTCAATTACAAGACATTTAAAATGATGTTCAGGGAATTCTGAGATGTGCCTATAAAGTGTATTAGTAGTTTTTCCCCCCGAATATCATATTTATGTTCATAGATACATTGCTTGAGTATCCGCTCAGTCTTGCCTATATAAAAGGTGGGACATACCTGAGATAATGCCCCATAAACTACCCCAGGACTGTTACAATTATAATGTCCTTTTATCCTAAAACTAAATCCATTGATTTCAAACAATTCCCCCACATAAATGAATTTACAAAAATGACACCTACCACATTGATACATGCATCTAGATTGGATGTCAGCAGATCCCATAATGGGTTTTTCCACCAAGTTTTGATGTTAAGTCCCCTTCTCCAGACAATAGTGGGTTTCTTGCTAACTTTAGATCTAACCTCACCATCCCCAGTCAAAACACCCCAATTTTTATGCAGAATCTCTTGGATTTGCTGGTAGTCCACAGAGAATCTAGTAATAAAGGACAATATAAAATTGACATCAGGGGTTACCTCAGTCCCATTTCTTCCCCTGTTTACTGCAATGGTTACACTAGCAGAACTGTAGTTGGGTTTGACTGGGTTTTCAGCCAATATAGGGGAATAAATACTCAGTTGTCTCTTAGCTACTACTTCTCTTTTAATTTCCTGTACAAAAGCCATAGGATAGTCTCTCTTGGTAAACATGTCTTCCAAGATACTACATTCCAAAAAAAAGGAATCAAAGTTGGAAACCATCCTTGCGGCTCTTACGAATTGTCCTTTGAAACTGCTTTTTTGGGGAAGGGGGTGAAAACTATCAAAATGCAAAAAAGCATTGGAATATGTGGGCTTCCTATATATAGTGGAAACATATCTTCCATTCACCACATCCTTTTCTAGTTTTACATCCAGATAACTAATACTCTCATTGCTCATCACATAAATTGCAAAAAACTAGTTGTATTATTGATGTAATCCATGAAGATATAACACTATTTTTATCGTCCCTCCAAATGAAAAATAAATCATCCAGGTATCTCAGATATAAAATACAACCATGGAACCCAGGGTAATCACACAGGAATCTCCATTCCCATTCACACATGACCATGTTTGCATAAAGTGGCCCACAGGAAGCCCCCATGGCAACACCTACTTGTTGCAAAAATATTGTTCATCAAAATAAATGTAGTTGTTTTTTAACATTACAACATTTCCATATAGGTATTGATATGATCTTGATGGCGGCCATGGTGGTGCAGCAGTTAGCGTTGCCACCTCACAGCAAGAGGTTCTCTGGTTCGATTCTCGGCTGGGGTGCCTTCTGTGCAGAGTCTGCATGTTCTCCCTGTGGTCGCGTGGGTTTCCTCTGGGTGCTCCGGTTTCCAAACACATGCAGTAGGTGGACTGGACACTCTAAATTGGCCCTAGGTATGAGTGTGTGCCTTCTGTGGAAGGTTGGGTGCCGGGCTGGCAACTTGACACCGTAAAACTCCACTGCCAATCATGAGCGAACAAATGATCCGCTGTGGCGACCCCTAACTGGGAAAAGCCGAAAGAAGAAGAAGAATTGATATAATCTTGATCAATCCTTTTTCTAAGCAGGAATTCGCCAAACCAATCTAGGCCAATGTCATGTGGAATTACAGTAAATAAATCCCTTACATCCACTGTAAAAAACATAAATTCACAGTTAAACCTAACATTATTACATTTAGAAAGAAAATCCCATGAATCAATATAAAGATATTCCTCCTGTCTTAATAAAGTTTTCAATTTGGCATCAAGAAACTTAGCAATAGGGGAGGCAACAGAATTACGGGCATTAACAATTGGGCGATATGGTGGATCAACAATCTGTTTGTGTAATTTAGGAAGCCCAAATATTGTGGGGATAGTTGGGGCATCCATTTTTAAATATTTATATTCAGGTAACAAAATACGTCCTTCCATGAACATATCACTTAACTGGACCTCAATCCTATTATAGGCAATGTTTACTTCATTTCTAGAGACTTAGCAATAGGTATCAGTAAATAAAATGCTGTACATACTTTCAACATAATCTTGCATATTCATGATCACAACATGCGCACCCTTGTCAGGTTGTATAATCCTGACTTTTTGTTGTTGTACCAAAGTTAATATTTCCCTTTCATCAAGTTTTAAATTCCTTGAATAAAAGTGCATCCTTTTAAACAAATGTCTGAAATCCAATTCACAAAGTTTCTCAGAAAAATGTAGAGTGGGATGGGTTGGTGGATTACAAATACTAGAAAGTCTCAAGTCATTGTTAGAATCCATGTTACTATTGTTAAATAGGATATTTAAATTCATTTTCCAAACAAAAAGTTTTAAGTCCAAAATCAGTTGGGGAAGATTAGATCTAAAACTAGGGACAAAAGTTAGTCCCTTAGCAAATACATCAGCAATCTCACCAGAATACTCATAGGAACTGTAATTAAATACCTTGAAATCACCAGTTACATTAGTTAAAATGCAAGGTTCATTGTTGTCCTCAGACCTTGATTCCTGGATCATTAAATCCACATCTGGTTCCGCTTCCAACCCCTTGGTTGGTTGAATGATGAATTCCTCCTTTGTGGTCCATGTTGATTCCATTGTGGTTGTGTTTCCCGACCAGTTTGTCTGTTCCGGTTTTTGCATTCCCGGATGCTCTCTCAGCGCCTCGGGCCTGCTAAATCTAAAGGAACGTCACTTCCATGCTGATGTTCCTTGTTAATATTCATCCCTACTTCATCCTCATTGGCTGCGTGGGAATTGGATCTTGAACAAAGGCCCCATTTCTGCAAATCAGGCAGCCGAGGGTATGCCCTCCCGATTGAATATTCATCAGCATCCCGCTGTAATCTATTCAATTTGCGGGATTTAATATTATTGATAGTATTGTCTATATTTTTATAAATTTGCTGATATTCTGCCTGATATTGCACAAATAGGAGGTCATTGGTGATGACTGAGTCAAGATCCTTGGTCTCTCTGATGAGATCCTCTATCATGCGGGCATTGTGTTTCACTAGTACCTGAAGATACTCACATCTGTGCTGATCGAATAATGAAATGAAGTGGAGAGTTATAAACAAGCCCAGTAGGGAATTTCCACTGTCTCAATTCCTTCAGCACTTGTTTGCATTTAATGCACTCACACAAGTATGCATTCTCTGTCTGTAACTTCTGGACCTTCAGAAGCCGGTATTGAAAGAAGTCCAAACTCTCTTTCAAAGTCCTGTTATGATTAGCTGCCGCATTTTGGGAGAAAGTAATCCCCCATTGTAACCAGTCATTTAAATTAAGACCCACCAAATATAGCGGAAACCAATGTGTGAAGTCCATTCATCATTAACACTAGTACCGAGTGCACTGTGAGATTCCACAGGGGGAGGTGGATTCCTAGGCTGGTTATTCCTAAACCATTAAACTTCAGTAGCTAGAGAATCCACCTTTTGTGATAATTGTTGTATTAACGCAGTTAATGCTCCTTCACTGCTGATAGATTCATCCACAGGAAATAACGGTTGAGAGGCAGCCCCACATCCAGAAGCCATCCGTGCCTTCTGAAATAAACTGGAAAAACCACGAGAAAGCCACAAACAATGCAAAAAACACAAACAAAGGCAGGAAGGTAGGAGTAAGTCCACCACAATTTATTGAACCAAGTAAAACATAAGTACTTTCGTCAAGTGCATTCTAAGACTTCTTCAGATATAAAATAAGCCCAAATGAGCCATATTTAAAAGAGCAATCCATATCACATGATCAACTAATTAAGCTAAACAATAATAAAAAAGCATTTTGACCCTCCCACACCATAAAATACATAAATACAAACGCAGGTTAAAAATTTGAAAACATAAAAACTATAAACTTTTACCAACAAATCTATCTAAGCTGTACTTTTATATTTAGTACACATCCAATGGATGCTAGTTCATTTAAAC
Organism: Protopterus annectens; assembly: GCF_019279795.1. Taxonomy (NCBI): domain Eukaryota; kingdom Metazoa; phylum Chordata; order Ceratodontiformes; family Protopteridae; genus Protopterus; species Protopterus annectens. Next base: position 1,877,976,649 of record NC_056726.1, read on the forward strand.
CAGGAAATCCTGCAGCATTTAAACGTAGTATCCAAAACAGTTCCCGGTTCTCTAAAATCAACTGCCAGGGCCCACCACTTACATTCCTTTTCACTTGTTCAATTACAAGAAATTTAAAATGAAGTTCAGAGAATTCTGTGATGTGCCTATAAAGTGCATTAGTAGTTTTTTTCCCCCGAATATCATAGTTATGTTCATAGATATGTTGCTTGAGCATCCGCTCAGTCTTGCCTATATAAAAGGTGGGACATACCTGACATAATGTCCCATAAACTACCCCAGGACTATTACAATTATAATGTCCTTTTATCCTAAAACTAAAGCCATTGATTTCAAACAATTCCCCCCAGATTATTGAATTTACAAAAATGACACCTACCACATTGATACATACGTCTAGATTGGGTATCAGCAAATTCCATAATGGGTTTTTCCACCAAATTGTTTATGTTAAGTCCCCTTCTGCAGACAATAGTGGGTTTCTTGCTAACTTTAGATTTGACCTCATAGTCCTCATTCAAAACACCCTAATTTGTATGCAGAAACTCTTGGATTTGCTGGTAGTTCACAGAGAATCTAGTAATAAAGGACAATATAAAATTGACATCGTGGGTTACCTCAGTCCCATTTCTTCCCCTGTTTACTGCAATGGTTGCACTAACAGAACTGTAGTTGGGGTTGACTGGGATTTCAGCCAATATAGGAGAATAAATACTCAGTTGTCTCTTAGCTACTACTTCTCTTTTAATTTCCTGTACAAAAGCCACAGGATAGTCTCTCTTGGTAAACATGTCCTCCAAGAGACTACATTCCAAAAGAAAGGAATCAAAGTTGGAAACCATCCTTGCAGTTCTTACGAATTGTCAATCCAAAACATTTTTCTGGATGTACTGTTCACACAATTTTCATTTTTTCTATATAATTTACTCCTACCCTTTTCTAAAGAGCCTACTTCCTGTTCTTTTATCTCTATTACACTATTCTCTGCTTCAACTATGATAGGTTTAGATTTTGATTTCTATTTTCTACTAATTGCTTTCTTGGTAGCTGCCAGAATTAAACTTAACAAGGGTTTAGTATGTTTAGGCAATTGAGATCCTATATCCTAGCTTAAAAAATAATTTCTTTAGTTACACTCACTTGCTCCCCCAGTATTCCTGACAGAGTACTCTACAGGGAATTTTTCAAGTCTGCCAACTCATTACACTATGCTCCCAGGTACCTCTTTCTTCCCCATCACACCTCCAACATTTGCTATCTACCTGAGGAAAAATTCTTTGGAGTCTGCTTGGGATATAACAGTGTCTAAGCAAACACTTCCAGACAAAAATCCTAAATCTTCTAGATTTTCTTGCATATTTGGGAAGGATACATATGTATGTTCTCCCATTGTTTCTTTGTGAATTGTATATCATCTCTCTTCCCAATCTTTTCTGACCTCTTCTGTTTGATTCATGTAGTTATCATGTAATAATTTTTATGCCCTACTAATTATTCCTTTTTAACAGTAGTTTATTTTCTAGATTCAGTTAATAACTCCACCAATGCAGGTCTTTCATTTGGGATTCCAGTATCCCTTCTCTTTGTCTGATATCCATCCCTGATTGGGAAGGCAATCAGTAGACTGCAATCCAAATGTCTTCTTGGCCTCTTCCCATTCTATTACATTTCCCTTCAAAATTATTTATTCCCAATACCTTGGTTCCTTTTCCAGCTTCCTCCAGCAAATTCTGACCCCCTCTTGTGAATTCTCTGTACCTCTAATTGCAGTCAGCCCTATCAGCAAAATCTATTTTCAACATTCGCCGGTTGGCTTAACTCTTAGTATACCTTCTGCTACTTTATGAATATAATATTCTGTATGACTGTTGTTATTCTCCTTAAGAATCTGCAACTAAAATCCAATTCTTTCCTTATTTCTTGAATTTGCCCTCTGCTTTTTCGACTTTGAACTGTAACTTTCTGCTTGTGAGCTAATCCTAATTATCGTTGTTCTATTGGGAGGGTCAGGTCATCCCACTTGACCCTTGCCCTCTTCCGATCCCAAATAAAATCCTTCATCTCTTTATTAATTACTAACTACAACTTCTCCTCTGGTTGATAACAAATGCCTGACCTGTTTTTAAAGTTAAAAGAACTAAAAACATTTTTACTACTTGCAGCGTGCTACCCATATCAATTGATAAGAGCTTCCAGCTACTCAGTTTTGTTATCTTCTGTTTAGTCTCTTCCCACATATCCTTAGCTTTCATGACAGAATCATTTTAATCCATACTTCTAAATACTTTATTTTACCTTGTCCCTATAAATATGGGTATTGCTGAACCAATTCATGTGTGGATACATAGTTTATAGCTATAGCCTTTGTTTTATCTTCAATTATTTTTATATCCTGAAAAAACCTTGAAGTGTCTCAGAATTTTCCACAATGCTGAGATGCCCTTTTCTGGTTCCATCAGGTACAAAATAATATCATCTGCAAATAAAATCAACTTTTCTTGAACACCACACCAATTATGTCCTTGAATTTCTAAGTCCCTTATTTTCTTTGCCAATGGTTCTAAAAATAATGCAAATAAAAGGGGAAAGAGGACACCACATCTGGCTCCTCTGTTCAGAAACAACTTATCAGTGAAGAACCTTCCACTTTCATATTTGTATCCAATCTCTCATAGATCCTTCTAATTAACCATATTATTGAATCAGGAAATGCAAATGCTTCCATTGCCCTACTCACAAAATCCCAGCTTACTGTGTTAAATTTGTTGTCTGCATGAAGACCTACCAATAAACGCAGCATTGTTGTACATCCTGCTTCCCTCTGGATCATCATTGTTTTATTAATGCTGTCAAATGTTTGCCTTTCCTCCACAAAACTACATTGATCCATTATCAATATTAGTCATTATTATAATTTTGGCATCACCTTTGCAATTCTTGTAGCCATTGTAGACATAAACACTTGGTCTAAAATTGAAATGGACCTATATGAAGCTAGATCAGATGGGTCTTTATCATCTTTAGGTATTACAACCACCACAGCATTTTTTCCAGGATGTTGATGCCTTCCCTCCCTTTAAACTACTGTTAAAACCTTGCAGATTGTTATCACTTTCTTCCCTCCTGGCTCCCAAATTTTCACTGGAATACCATCTATTCCTGGAGACTTTCCTGCAGATTGGTTAAATGTCAACATTTGTATCTTGTTTCCTCCTATCTTAACTGTTGGTTGTTGAGCCTGATCTACCGCTAACCTTGGCATATTTAAGTCTTCCATAAAAATTTCCATTTGTGCTTTTCTTGATTTCCCCACTGCCCTGATTTATACAAATTTTCATAAAATTTCTGAAATATCTATTATACCTCTGCAGGATCTCTAGTTATTTTTCTTGTCATAAGTTCCCTAAGTTTGGCAACAACCCTTTCTACTTTCTGTTGCCTAAATCATTGTGCCAAAAGTTTTGTGCTCTAGAGGTATTATCAAAAAAGAGTTGCTTAACAGCAGTCTTTCTAAACGCATGCACATTATCCAGATACTCCCTTATTTTCTCTTTAGCACTCTGCTGTTGTGCGTCTCCTAGGTCTGTGAGATTCCACTTATTCTGCACTAATTTAACCTTTGTCAGTCCCTCTAAATAATTCTTGTTACTTCTTAATGATATCTCTTTTATTTCTACCCTATTTTTAAACTCCACTTTCATTTTACCCATTCACTAGCTATAACTTCTGGTGTACTTTCTATCCTCCCTAAAACCTCCCAGATAATTTCCAGCACCCATTCATTCAGTTTGTCTCTTTTTAACTGGTACTTAGTGAAGTGCCACTGTCTCATCTTTACTTCATTACCCTGAATTTTTACCTTAGTAATTATTGGCACATGATCTGAAATCATTATTGGATGTGTGCCAGAGTTCTGAATTAAATGCACATGTTCCTGTGAAATATAATTTCTTTCAAGTCTAGCCCAGTTATTGTACCTTGATTAATAGTATATAAATTCTCTCCACATTCCTATTACTGAATTAATGTCTTTCATCCAAATATTTTCATACATTTCTTCAGAAATCTATCCTCTTTTGTTATATTTTCATTTTTAGGTCCTCCAGATACATCTCATTGTTGGAAATAAAATTCCAGTCCCCACCTATACATAATATTCCCTGCTGAAAGCTGATTATTTCTCCCAAATTTTAAAAGTTCCATTATAGCAGTTTTAGGTAGAATATAAATACATGCTAATATAATCCTCATCCCTTGTCAGTAGTCCCTTACTACCACTAATTTTCCATTATGATCTTTTTTTCCCTCTTCCATCACTACTTGAGCTCCCCTAGCAATTGATGTAAGTACACTTTTCCTTTTTTCCTGATATTCTGCACAATATCTATCCTGACATCCTTTCTTTATCAAATTCACATGCTCAGTTCTTTCCAAATGTATCCCCCTGTGGCATTGCTATTTTCACTTTTAATATGTTTAAGTATTCTTTGCTTTTTGTCTATACCTGTGAGACAATTCACATTCCAAGACAATATGGAAAGTGCTGTCATTATGGTAAGAAGTCATTATACTCACCTATTATATGGCAGCTTTTTTAAACATTGAAGTCCAGCTTTTATGATACATGCACTCATTAATTTCTTTGGCAGGTTAATGCTTTATACTTTTGTTATCATTGGAATCTATGTCACATTTTAAAATATTTTTTGTTTTAATAAAAACTGTCAAACAAAAAACAAACACATCACCAAACATCCCATAACCTGTTAACATAACAGAAACACACACATAACTATGTATACCTTCAAATATTGAAGTTTATCCCTCCTAACAGGAACATTTGTGCCAAATAGACAGCTGCTAACACAGGCACTAATTAACCTGAAATTGATATTATCCATGCTAAGACACAAGTTATTGCTTGTTCTTCTACTTACACTAATTGGTGTCTTGCCTTTTTTATCTTTATTCCCTTCCTCCAGATGTGAAAACAACTTGCATGCTTTCAGAAATCATTAATTTTTAGAAGCCAGTGTTCTATCTTATATTGCTTTATCAGCTCATCTCCATGGAAACATAAGAAGAAAAAAAAAAGAAAAATGTAGTCCTGTGCTGTAGCCTGAAAAACAAGCTAAAACGTGTATTGGAAAAGGAAACATTTTCATTATATTTGGTGTTGTCATATTTAATTGTTTCCACTTAAAATGTGTAATGTGTAATTAGATTAGGCCAAGGGTCTTAATCTAGACATTCACTTATGCAAAAGTAAGAGAAAATATTTCAGTACTACATATATTATAATCTGTGTACTTCTACGCCCCATCCTCCTTCTCAACAACCAACGATTGCAACCTATTAACTTAAACATGGTTTTGTCTAGCTTTTCTTTTCCTTTTGCAATGTAATTCCTACCTTTAATACCAAAAAAAGAAGAAAGAAAGGCATCTGTTTACTTTAGTAACTTTAGCACATACAAGAACAAATAAAATACTTTACTGTAAAATATGTGATTTATATTGCCAAACATTTCATGGAAGTACTGTTAAGAACAGAAATTTTTTAATTTACAGTCATCTTTTTTCTTCTTCTTCTTCTTCTTCCCCTCCCCTTAGAGTCCATCTAAATATTAATGACATGAAGTAAGACACATGCTTTTCATGTCTGCACAAATTTAACAAAGTCAACAAAAGTCCACTCTTTCCACTTTTTTTTTATACAGCCATATTTCCCAAATGCGATTGATCATTTGCAGTCTTAATTTATTTACTAATTTCTATGTTGCTGGTCTTCTTCCTGTTTATCTCCATCTCATGACTCCTGATTCCATTTCAGTTCCAAGGTACTCTAATTCTTCTGGTCAACTTATTTGCTTTTCTCTGTCTCTCAAGCATTTTCCTTTGGAACAGTGCAAAAGGTTTCACTGGAAAAGTCTCTCTGTGTGCTTTATTATCAGAAGAGTGATAAGCAGAGTCTCCTTCTGCTTGATGGCTAACTTTTTGTTGGACAAACATTTGGATTTCCTCCTTAGCCTGTTCTGCATCAAAAATGATTTTGATCCTCCAGGAAAGATATTCTGAATACAGCTGGATACAGCAGCTAGAATCTTACACCTGCTTCTCAACATTCCCTGACTACTGGAATAAATGTTGTGCTTATATTTTTCTGATGCAACTTAAAGTGCTGCTGCCACTGGAACTGTCACAAGGAGCTTTACTTGTTTGCATACTCAAAACATTCCAGAGATGTCAAAGCTGGAATATTGACTTATTCCTTGGATATTGATTTAATGTTTTGACCATCTGCTGCAAAGGTCCTTAAAAGGTGTGATGTGAGAGGTTAGCTGAATCAAAGAATCTTTCAGATTTTTCAGTCTTTCTTCCTTTACTGATTTTTCCAAGGGGTTTAATGCTACCCCTTGTCACACTGACAGCCCAGCTATCTGGAATTTTGTAAGAAATTCTATGTCATTTGTGAATATTGATATGATTTATACAGAACTGCATGTTACATACTGAGGTAAAATGTAACCATAGCATGTCCTGCTGGCTTAGAATAGAAATGTATATAAACTATTGTAATTGTGTAACTGTATATGTTTTAATAGTAGAAACTGGGACATAAAAGGTTAATTTGCAAAACTTCAAGAAAATAAGTTAAAATTAAATTGTTTTACAATTGTGCTATTAAAATTATCTCTCAGTTTCAGTGAAGCAGACACAATGTCTAGAGATAGAAGTTTTTTGTATTGTCTTGGAAGAGAAGTAATTACTAGGTTTGAGATGCAGAAGTGCTTTATTGTTTTATAACTTTCAGGATCTGCAAACATCTGAAAGATATGCATTTTTTCACAGAGAGAGATGCTAAAAATGCTTGTACTTTCTGACAATGGGGGTAGTTTGGGAACTAAAATCAGGTGACAAAAAAGTGATGCCATCCAAGCTAACCCAGCAGTAATATTGGATATTAATTTAAGAACTCTCTCAGAGAGAGAGAGACTCGGCATTTTGTATTTTGTCTTTGACCTAAAGAGAACATCCACTCATCATCACATATGCATTTGCCTTGCTGTAAGTAAGTTTTTAGGACATAGTAACTCTCTTTTAGATTAATATAGGAATATAGTAAAGCATGGCTTAGATGTTTTCTTTATTTGAGAATGTCCTGCAATGTTGTTTTAAATATTTCCTGTGATTTTGAACTCTGATGTCACTGTGAATACATATTCAGTATTGTCTTGTTCTTTTATTATTTATTATTATATATTTAAACCTTTTAATTGTGGCTGGTCTGTGTAGAGATATTTAAGCTCTTGGAGTACTTGCATATCTGGTGACACTACACAGGCCACTCCTAAATAGACTTGCTCTTGGCAGACTATCATTTGGATAATAGCAACACTACACAGTAGGATTGGACACCCTTTGTTAAGGGCCTTAAGTAGCTGATAAAAGAGTTGGCTGGTGGCAGTCACAACTACCTTATAGTCTGGGCAGAAGGGAGCATAAATAATAAACCTGTACCAGCCTTTCCCAGGTGTGCATGTGTGTTTGCATAGCAATCAAATCTGAAAGTGTGTGTGTGTCAGCTACTTGGACACGAACACTGGTTGGAGAGGGTGCTGGATGTTTTGGCTTGGCCACTCAGCTGAGATCTCAACCCTATAGCTGTGCTAGTGAGGAGTCTTACTGGGGATCTGGAGAAAGATGGAGAAACCAGCCCCAGATTGACTGTGACCTCTGTGTGCTCTTAAGGGAAATTGCACTTTACTGTGTGTTCACTTGTCATCCTCCCAGTGTCTTAAGTTCCCCCACTGGTGCCAGGGTGAGGATTGAGGCTCCTTGACTACTGGGCCAGTGCAGGGGTGTCACACCCCTACAGCTTTTTTTTTTTTCAAAATATAAAATAAACAAATACAGCAAGCTGCTGGTAAGCAAATGTTTAAAAAGTAAGGAGGTTTCAAAAAGAAAAGTGGTAACCCAGAACAAAGAACAGTCTAATAAGTCTTAATGACTATATGCAAGACCCCCCTTTCCCACCCTGTCAAACCCTTAATCCTTCTAGAAAGTGTTAAACTCCATATCTTTCTTTGTCAACAGTTTCAGACAGATGGGTTATGACAATAATCCATTAAGGTTACTGATGGTAGTGGAAGCCTCTCCCTCCTTTTCAAGGGACTAGTCCTCATCTGTCAGACCAAACTCTTCTTTCCCTCCTGTCATTTGGCTTTTTCTGTCTCAGAGTGTGTGTAGGGGGGTGATGGATGCTGTCCCTCCTTCTTAGTTAAGGAAAAGGTTTTATTCAAGAATTTTTCTGATGTCAGAGTGAAAATTCATAGAGACCAGTTCTGGATTTTTCCTTTTTAAACATTTTTGTGATAGTGCTAAAGTTCAGAAAGTTATCCATTCATGACTTGCTACCTCTAATTCCCTATTTTAGTTTTCTGGTGACCTTAGATTTAAAAAATGCATTATGTTACATTCCTATAGATGCAGATTTTAGATGTTTCTTAAGGTTTTCTGTGTCAGGATCACATTATCAGTTCTCTACATTACCATTTGATCTATTATCCACTGCTTCAAGGGTATTCAATATTTAGGTCCTGTGATCGCCTATGTATAGCTCCTATGATGGCCTGCTGCAAAGTATTTATATTTTTCTTATTTAAATAAATTGCTTATCTTTGCAGAATATTTTTCAAATTGCTAGGAATCTCTCACTTAGCTGAGGGATTTCTTAGACAGACTGGAAATCCAGGAGAACATACAAAAGTCTTGTTTGACTATTTTTGCATGGTTGTTTTCCTGGGGTGTTCCTAGACAACTCAGTTCAAAGTTCTTCTTTTCCACATGGAAAAGTAGATTGCCATCTTGTTCTATTCCTATTTCCACTCAGACTACTGTCTCAGCAGGGAGTTTCTCAGGAGTCTTGGTCTCTTGGTTTCTATGAGTCTCATGATTCATATAGCAAGACTCCACATGAGAAAAATCCAATGGTACATAAAATCTACAGGATCCCAACATCAACATCCCCTGAAATTCAGATTCCAGTTTTGGGGTTGGTGAAAAGTGAGACTTTGTTGTGGGGAGAACAAATTTTCCAGAATTCAGGTCTCCCATTTTTCCTTCCAGCTCCTGCAGAGTTTATACAACAGACACCTCAAACTGTACTTGGGGAGAAGTGTCTATTGGGATAAAATTGCAGGGTCTTTTGGACAGAAAAGATAAACCAAACACACAAACATGAAAGTGATGTTGGCAGTTATAAATACTCTCTCAGTCATTTATAGTCCTCAAAACAACTACAACTGTTTACAGACAGCACCATAGTGATGTGGTACATAAACAAATGAGGCAAACCAGATCTTACCCTCTTTGCAGACTAGCCATGGTAACCTGGGATATAGATTTTCAGTGCAGTCTCACTATACACGCATCTTACATGCTGTCAAAGCAAAACTGTGTGGCAGATAAGCTGAGCAGAATCAGGACAGACCCTCATGAATGGGTCTTTCAGAAAATGATCCAGCTGTGGCAAATACCTCAACTAGATCTTTTTGCCTCCATTCAGAACAAACATCTGCAACATTCTGCTCCAGGGCTTCATGCAAGAAAGCCTTATGCTTTTCCACCTTTTCCACTAATATCCATGGTCATTTTGAAGATTCATAAGGATTCCAAAATATAATTGTCTTGACTCCCTTCTAGCCCAGGCAATAGTGGTTCCTCCTTCTTCTGGTAATGGCCTGGTGGAGTTCCTAAAAGTTTCCTTACAGACTAGACATACTCACACAGGACAAGAAGTATAATACATCCTGACCCCAAACAACTGCAACCAACAACTTGAATGATAGAATCTTAATACCTTTTATGCACCTATTTTCTAAGGATATGCAGCAAGTATTAAAAGAGGCAAGAAAACCTGCTACTGGAAAATCACACATTAACAAATGGAAAAAATTTTCTAATTAGTGTCAACACAGGAACCAAATAGCCCTTTCAGGGCTAATGTTTCTATAGTTTTATATTATTTGTGTGAGTTACTATCCACAAGCCTGTCTTTCTCCTCCAAGGTAAATTGTCAGACATTTCAGCACGTCTGTCCATGGAACCCCATCTTTCTACGCAACCCCATGTGAGAATGTTTGTAAAATGGGTGCTGCTGCATACCAAGTTTCTTAGAAAACATTCATAGGCTGGAAATACAGATAAGCAAGCTATACAAACGTAGGAAAAATGTTCTACATAATGTAAAAATGGTACCCAACTTCAAAAATAAAAAACAAACTCATCTTAACCATAAAGTAACAACAAGGATAATCATATCAACCAAGACCTCCTATTAACTTATACTTACAAATAAAGTGGTAAAATGTAAGAAAGTATTTTATAAATATATATGGAAATATAATGGTAATACTTTGGACTGTAGTGCCTGCAAAATCAATAGTAAAATATACTCTAAACCTCAAGTCATTGCCAATATTCCAGCAAAGAAATTTATAAGCAATAGCAGAACCCCAACAAGTAAGACATACTGTACTAGTCTAAGGTGATGACTCACCACAATCGTACTACATGCAAAAACATACACATACACACAAACAGCCATATATTGCCATACATACATTCCCTACTACTTACCTGGATCAGGTCATCTGTGCAGAGTCAAGCTGTCCCATTTCACCTGCACAGAATCCAACTATTGAAATGTATGGGGTACACTTAGTAGTGTACCCTTAAACATTTCCTACACTTCTCTTTATGATAACGTGTGTAGTACAAAGCATAAGATCTCAAAAGTATGCAAGTATCCTAAATGAGCAGTGCACGAGACTATTTACAGGACCTCATTACCATAGGCTATGCCTCCACTTTAAATACAGCAATGAAACTGTTACTGCCCAGTAGCATGGATTTTTTTTTCTAGGCTCCTGGAGGTTCTATGAATTGGACACATTTGCCTGTGATACAAGCTGCATTGTGCTGTTTTGCATTGTAGACAATATGTCTATAAATCCCAGCCTCAGTTTGTAACCCCACAAAACAACAAAAATAATACTCAAAAGAAGATAAAACAACACAGCACTGACCTAATAATAGGAAGATAATCAGATGTGAGTGATTGAGGTAGAATCCACAGAGTGATTGTAAAAGACTGGGAAAAGTGGAAAAGAGGTAAAGAGAGAATGAAGTTATTAAACCAATAGATATGTTAGAGTAATGTGTTTTCTGCTATCAGTGAAGTAAAATGACATTAGACCCTAGATAGGAGGGAATGAACATTTTATAACAAACCTGGTGGAATTTTGACTTGATATAGCCCTACAACAAAAGAGCATTAGTAGATGAATATTTAGTGAAATTTCATGATAGTAATCTGTACTGATTCTCGTGAGGTACTGAATAAGTAATATAGATAGCATTATCACTATGTAACCACTACCAAGTGATCAACACTTTTCAAACTATAAAATGAATATCTTACAAAATTTACATTTTTTTAACAGACAAACATCCTCTTTTCAGTATTGAGTCAAAAGAGATGTATCTTCTGCTGGGGAGCTCCAGGATTTCACAATCATAATTCTTAGTTTTGCCTATTTTTTTCACTTCTCATTCAGAAGTAATCCATCACACAGAATTATGGTATATAACAAATGAACAAGCCTACAGGGCTTTTAGCTTTACCTTCACACATCAGATACTTACATTTCTTGGAGTATAAGAGAGTTGTGGAAATTACAGTACAGCGCTACCTTGAAGTTAAGTGGATTTCTCCTTCTGTGCTGCATTCATCATCAAGTCACTTGTCAACTCATCAATAAAGATGAGAATCTTTTACAAGCAAGATGAAGTGAGATGTATTTCATTGTTATTATTCTGCCATTTCAGGACATTGACCAGCACCATAATTCCATTACATTTCAATTCAAATATCAAAGCAGGAGATACACCTGTGTTCTAATGGACTGAATGTCTTTGTTGCTGACATCATCAACTCCTGTAAATTCTTTGTAAGTTACAGGGTGCCAGCAATGTTTTTCCATGTATAGTTGGAAATCCTGGACAAAGTAGGACAACTGAGAACTAAGAAATGATCTGAATAATTACCAGATTCTAAGAGAATATGAAAGTAAAAGTACAAAAATAGGGGAAATTATTTTAGGCCAACAACAAACTGGAATCCTCACAGTAATAGACACAAACCAAGAACTGGTAACAGTGACCTCCATATTTCAAACAACTCTTTATTCCATAAAAATAAAAACAGTTGAGCACTTTCGTTCCATTAACATGGATGGAACCTCATCGTTTGTTTTAGGCCAGAGCTGTAAAGCATTGTTTTAATTGCATTTTTAAGTCATGACTTTTTATTAAATATTCTTCTCTTAGCCAGTTGTTTAAAATAGTTGATAAAGTGCTATTAGTGTGAAAACTTGTACATTTTTAGTAAAGTTCATGCTGTGTGATTCCTGGGTAAATTCTGCTTTATACTGATTTTGTGATCCCTGACTGGGATTTGTCCTTTGACAAATATTTTTCTGTGTTAACTTGAAACAACTGTGGTGTGTGTGTGTGTGTGTGTGTGTGTGTGTGTGTGTGTGTGTGTGTGTGTGAGCTCATATACGAATTTGCCCATGTGTGAATGTGTGTGATCTTCCTTTCAAATTCTGCAGACTTCAATGAGACAAGGCAGCCCCCCAAAAAACACTGCAGGTGTGAAACAGAACACAGCATGATTGGCACTTCAGATGTGGACAAATTAATACTGAAATATGGTCTGTAAGAAGAAGCCAAACTTGGAACTTTGTATTTTTTCGTAAAACAGTCAGCACTGCCTCTTTCCATGAAGAAAGAATCTTCCTAGTCTCTAAAACCTTGTTAAATAAGTTTAAGTATACATGCTTTTTTTTTATTTGTTTTGAGAACATTCCAATTCTTTATTGTAACAACATAACTCCCAGGTGTTTTCCCCTTCCTTACCCTTATAAAGCTTCCAGTAATTCTTCCTGTGGTACTGGATACATCATTACAATTTTCTCACTCTTGGCAACTGTAGGTAATCTAGAATCATATTCTCATAATTCCCTACTTATTTTATGATAGATGTAATTGTTTATGATACTGCAGGAATACTTCTTCTATCACTACATGGGCAAAACTATAGTTCATCCCTCCTGGGACTGGGTGTGGAGGGGGGGGGGTTGTCACCCAGCAAAAGCTACCAGGGATAGTGCACAGGATCATGCACAGTGGCTACAAGGATCGCCTGCACTGGATTGAGGGCAGACTGGCAAACCTGGAGGGACAAGGTGGCCCCAGCACCCAGCCCCCAGCACAGCCAGCTTCAGGGTAGTGAAGGAGCAGTGCTGACTGCTCATGGGTGGGGAGCTCAGTCTCACTGCTGCCGTTTGGGGGCACATGGCTCTCTGATTCCACAACACCCTCCCCCCATGCTGTCTTGTCTGTTTACAAATGCTACCTCTCCTACCCAACTTACCTCCCCACATGTGTCTATATCCCTTCCCTGACATCCCACTCTCTCCTTAAAAAAAAGGTCATCTATCTCACAAAAAAAAATATATCACCCTATACACAGCTCTCCATTTTGCACCCGCATCCAGTGGATAGACTTTAATCATTACATGAATCAGCCAACACATTTATGTTGTCCTCAGAGGCTCCAAATTCCAAATTGTCTACAACCTGCACAGCTGTTGCTGTAGAAGAAATGGAGAGGTAAGGTCTTTTCCTACACCCATCCTGCACACCCCCTACCTGCCTTTCAGTATGTTTTTCCCCTGCTTGCCCCCATTTCATCATTTTCCTATCACCCATTTTTTCTTTTCTTAAGATTAGCGAGGATTTAAGCAGAGATAATGCAGCACAGTGTGCAAACCTGCCTTAATCACCTTCTCTGTTTCTGACACTTTTAGGCACATCTGCAGAATAATCACCCCTACCAAGTCTCAAACCCAAGACCCTGTCAACTACAGCATAGTGCACTGGCCCACTAGGCCACTCAGCTCTGAAGTAAAACAGGTGTTTCCATAAACATATCCTGATTGCCAATGACAAACTGCTTGTACATATAATGGGAAAATGGGCAGTGTACTTGGGACTGTGATGCAGACACCAAACCAGTACACAGCCAAATAAATAATGATGGATGTACGTGAGGCCTGGGATAGCAGGTATTGCTGTCAACTGCACAGACTGCTGCAGAATGTCCACAGTTGTGCCGCCTACTTTTGGCACAGTTGTGACAAAACCTTTTTTGTGCACTAAAATACTGACAAATCAGCGCAGAGTGAGGTTAGAAAACCATAACAGGCAGTTCATTGTCACATGTCATACCATCCAACCACACATGATAATGCAACTCCTGTGTAACAAACTGTATGCATGCACGTATATCTTGCAGATAGACCTGCTTAGCATTGACTCAGTAGCTCAGTCTGTTAAATCCCTAGCATGCTGTACATTTTGCCACCCATAGTCCTAGGTTTGAATCCAGAGTGTTGCACTTCAATGACATACTTGTGAATACAACAAATAATGACAGAGTCCTGCAATTTTAACCAAAACAGGTTGCTGCTACTGCATTCACTGCTACCCATCTTAGCATGTCAAAGGCCTGTAGGTAGGGATACACTGCACAAATATGTATAGGCTACCTATATGTTGCTTAACACTCTCTGATTGGCACTGTTACATAACATATGTATCTTATGCACATGCCTCACCTGGACTGTTATGGTTACCCTCACCCTAGCTCTGCTGTAACAACAGAGCTGACACTGCTCCCTCACTGACACATGCAGCTTACTGTCCTCCAGTGTGTTCATGATCCCCAGAATCCAGCCCCCAGCACAGGCACCTTCAGGGCAGTGAAGGAGCAGTGTTGAGGAGCTCAGTCTCACTGCTGCCATTTGGGGGCACATAATGATCATACAACGTACAGGTATGAATACAGTAACAGATATTAATGTAGCATAAATTGTTTCTTGAGGGTTCTGGCATGTGACAGCTAGATTCTCCACAGTCTAAGAACAATCAACAATTATTGTCCAACTGTTTGCCAGACATCCACATGTTTCTGGCAAATGAACCACATATATCAGGCACACATACACATTCCACATACATCTGTATACTGAAGAAGTAAGACACCTGCAGAGATGAACCCTACAGCACATTTGCATTGCTGTCTGTCATTGTGGCATATGGCTGTTGCTGGACTATCCCCATATACTTGTAATAACACACACCTATTTGTTGACATGGTACTGGGCTGTCTGACATGGCACTGGGATGTCAGCCAAAGGGGACACAACACAGTAGATGGCATTGATGGGAGTGTAGACATTCAGCAAACTCCATCACGGCACACAGGGACATAACTGGTATTGCCACTATGTTGCTGATAGCCACATTCAGACTGTGTTGATAGATGGCAGGATATGACATGGGAGGTAGCAGTGCATAGTGCAGGCCAATGTGGATGTGCAGGATGTGTTCCCCTACTCTTGTCTTTCAGAAATGATGTATAGATAGAGGCACCCGCCATTTACAGCTGCAGAAAACGATGTGAACCTGAATGGCCTAAGACTGCATTACGCCATTCTGCTCTCCAGGACTCACCACAATCGTTCTGCAATGTGGGCTGACCTTATCACAGCAGTGAAATGCATAGGGCTACAGGACAGAAGCTATGAGCAGGTCCATCACAGGGTGATGGACATGGCAAATGGCCCCTGCTGTGGCCAGGGACCGTGCTGTCACTGATGGAGGGCCTGCAGCAGTAGAACCACTCTTAGCCACAGAGAAATTCCTGGTGAACCTGGGATCAAACACCAGCTCCTAAGCATCAATCACCCCATACATCATGGAGGTGAGTGCCATAGCCTCCACAGCAGAGGAGTGTCCAGGTAAGCCTCCTGTGTACATCACTGTAATACTGTATAAGTCATTGTGGAGCCTGTGCATACCAGTATACAGATGTCAGGTCAATCTGGATTGGGGGGGGGGTTGTGTGTAACGCACACCTATGCACACATACTCAGAATGTCAGCAATGTAGGCAGTATCACTGTACCTTGTCAAAAAGAAGAAATACAGCGACTCACACAGCAGAAGTTAAATAAATGCCAAATACCAATAGGTAGTAATAAATGGGTACCTATCAAACCATCGACAACTTAAAATAACGAAACTGACTCCACCGACAACTGAATTCACCAACAGCGCAAAAACGGATGTTTACAAGGTAAGGGGTGTAAATTCGCTACTCAAGCCTATCATGGTTTAGGAAGGGTGGCAGTGTCATGCAACCATGGTAGGCATGAGTAGCGGAGTTACACCCCTTACCTTGTAAACGTCCGTTTTTGCGCTGCCGGTGAATTCAGTTGTCGGTGGAGTCAGTTTCGTTATTTTAAGTTGTCGATGGTTTGATAGGTACCCTAATAAATAAATGACAATTTAATAAAAGTAAGCTCTTTTGCATTAAGAATGACAATGCTTCATCAGACCAAATAACAATACTACAAAGACTTCAATATAAAGCCGTAAAACTCCCAGCAATGAAATTAATTAAAGTCAATTATTTTATTTATTTATTTTATTTTACATTTGTTAACTGGGCTAGTCCAACTGGATATATTTCCATTTTCAGCAGAGGCCCGGGGAGAAAAGCTCCACAGTGACAATTAAAAGTTAATAATGCACAATTATAAGAGAAAAAAATGTAAAACAAAATAAAATGAGAGAGCAGTAGTTACAAAGTCATACTATTTAAGCAAATACCATATTCAAAAGAAATTATTTACATAAAATTAGTTAAAAATAATTAGAGAGCCTTAGCTAAAGAGAAGTATGCAAATTAAGAAACACAAAAACTTTGAAAGGAAACAAGATACTCTTTCAATTAAGATATGTGAGGTTGTTTACAATATGTTCACAGTTTAATTCATCTCCTCTTTGCAACAATAATTTCAGACAGTTACCGCTACCCAGGGGTAAGTAGTGATAAAAAGGGTAAGGGGAGGCAGGATAGAGAAAAATGGCAAAAGAGAATGCAGACAATTAGTCAGGGTAACAGCAAGGGCATAACCAGTGAGTTTTAAGATGTTGCTTCAGCCTTTGCTTAAAGAGTGGGAAGGAAGGAAGTACTGTTAGATCTCATGGCAACATGTTCCAGTATTTTCCAGCAGTATTAGAAAACAAGGAGTCACCTGCCAAGTTATTAGACTTGCTAATGCTAGCTAGTAGTTTAGTGGAAGAGCATAAGGAATTGAGGTTTGCATAGGGGGTAATAAGGTTAGAGAGTATTGGTGTGTTGTTAGATTGGTAGAATATCCTATGAACAATGGTAAGCTGGGAAAGCATCAGGATGTTTTTTAGTTCAAGCCAATCTAGCTGCTTTAGGTTCAGACAGTGGTGAGTTCTAAATGAGTTCACAATGGCAAACCTGGCAATATTATTATAGGAGTTAGTTTAGTGAGATTATTTTTCTTTAGGTTGGTATATATGGGTGAAGCGTAAAGAAGAGTGGAGATAAGATGGGAGTGGGCAATTGTAGTTCTGGCTGTTGGTGTTAAGAAGGGTTTTATTCTATATAGGGAGCCCAATTTTCTATTTACGGTTTTTATTGTGTTATTTATTTGATTGTCAAATGTAAGGTTATTGTCAATTAAGACTGCTAATAGTTTGGTGGTAGAGTCTGGGGTTATAATGGTGCCATTATTTGATTTGATTGAGAAATTGATGGGGGGACTTACTGTTAGGTGTGAGGAGTAAGAGCTTGTTTTTTTTTGCATTCAAAAGGATTAAAAAATTTACCTCTGTATGTGACTCACAAACATCCCTCATTACTGAACCTCTCAGCAAACTTGTCACACACTGATGACCATCATGAGGCCACACACACACACACACACACACACACATATATATATATATATATATATATATATATATATATATATATATATATTTAGATATATAAATGACCACAAAGCGAAAGCGAGCCACAAAGGAACTCAGGCAAAATAAATGTTGTTAACGTATATTTAATAAGAGCGTTTTCACTCCTCACATAGAAGAGCTTCTTCAGACAAAAGTAAAAAGCGCCAAGCGCTACTTTTTAAAAAAGCAACAGCTGATAATTTTTGATGTCACTTCCTTTTCAGCTAGTTGCTTACGGAACACTGATATATTTTAATAGATACAAAGTGCAAACAATAGACTACATCAATCTACCTGTTTTCAACAGTGTTGTCTTACAGTAACAATACTAAATATTACCCTAAAATGGTTTATAATACAAGAAAAATATTTTAAAAGTCATCAAGCTATTAATCGCAAATACACATGTACCCTAAAAAAATGGGGGGGGGGGGTAATAAGTGGTAAATGCAACACATTAAGAAAAAATATCTAATGCATGTGTTATTAATACTGAAAATATTTCAATAAAAATAATTGGGTATTTGCGCTCACAAATTGACAGTTCAATTTCTTAAATAGCTATTATATTTCAAAATTACAGAGATGTTACAACTCTCATTTAACCCAGGAGGGGAAAAAGCATTTAATAACAACTGCCATTCAAGTTCTTTTAATTCAAGGAGAAGAGACTGTGGGCCCCCCCTAATACCGACTTTAACCAAATCAATGCCCATAAAACAAAAACTGTGTCCAATATGGTCTAAGATATGTTTTGAAAGTGCATTATCAGTTTTTTTGTTTTTTATAGCGTAATTGTGTTGGTAAACATGGTCACGCATCTTTCGATCCGTTTTACCAACATAAAACGCAGCGCAGCAATTACATTGTGCTATGTAAACAATAGACTTGGTTTCACAACCAATCTTGTATTTAATATAGTATTTCTCGTCTCTGACAACAAAACAACAACAAAATTATCAGCTGTTGCTTTTTTAAAAAGTAGCGCTTGGCGCTTTTTACTTTTGTCTGAAGAAGCTCTTCTATGTGAGGAGTGAAAACGCTCTTATTAAATATACGTTAACTACATTTATTTTGCCTGAGTTCCTTTGTGGCTCGCTTTCGCTTTGTGGTCATTTGTTGTTTAACCTGGTGTCTTCAACAGTTTGTTCGTCAGCGATATGTCAAGCCCTAGGACTCCGGTGCTTTTCGGGACTGAGAATACTCCGTTACTGGATGTTCCACCTACTCGTGATGATATAAACGTTGGTGAGCTGTTGGTTTTACTTACCCAACGGCTCGATTCCCTCAACACACGGTTAGACAGGATCGAGTCTACCGGTGTCCTGAATTCACGGAACACTGCTGTTTCTTGTTCGAACTACAATGCGGTGAGGTTAGACGGTGGATCCTCTGCTCCGATTGAGCCTGGACAACGACAGAGAATCACCAGTCCTGTTTCAACCTCTAGCACCGCTGAATCAACAAGTGGTTCTATTATGCCTGTTGCAACAAATCAAATGGATGTGGTTCATCGCCAAAACGGAACTGATTTGGCCGCTGGTGTTAATAACAGGAATACCATCTTGAGTGGCAATCGTGCTGACCCTGGGCTTATTGGCGTTCCTTCCTTTTGTGAATGGGCAAACAACACTGAAGCGTTTGCGTTTGGTTCAACGGGACTGCCGGCTACGGGAGTTAGTATGTCAGGTAACACTGATGATAATATTGCCATCAACCTAAAACTTTTAGACAGTATCATGCTAAAAATTAGGAAACTTCAATTAGAAGTCTCCTATTTTAAACAATGTATAAGAGAAAATATTGTGCCTAAAGGCTTAAGGAGTTCTTTCACTCCTACAGGCTTATTTTCAGATTCGGTGTTTATTGAAGAACTCAACAGTGTTTTAAATCAACAAGGACTTGATTTAATGGGTGTCATGGTCAAGCATTATGAAAAATACATCGATGCCTTATTGTCTGAAACTAATGTCCTTGATAACAAAATCAAAGTTGACCTCAACTTTTCCCGCTATAAATATGACTACCACAGGATTTTTGATAGTATTGACTCTCTTTTGGTGAAATTAAAAACCAACAAAACCAAAAAACATACTAGAGATCGCCAGGCATATGCCTCTGATATGGCATTCCCAAACTTGGTCAAGAAATCAAATGGGCCTTTGAATAAAGATGGGTTCACCAGTAACAACACTGACAGAGAGGCGCTTCCCCCACTTGAAGAGAACGAGTTTGAAAATGAAGATGGCGATGAAGGTCCATCAACACAACAACCGAGGAGAAGTAACAGGATAAAATCTAACTACAATAAAAATGGGCACCCCCCCAATTATAAAAATCAGAACAAGCCTTTTTTAGGGTGGAGAAAAAACCAGAGGAAAAACAAGTAGAACAATTGAGAGATGAACTTGTTGTTTTTCCAACTGGTAAACCGGTAATCTTGAAAAATCAGAAAGGTGATTTCACTATCTACAACTTCTCCGAAGCCAGCATTGATCAAGAACTAATTGAACTGTTGGCCTTTGGGCTATCTTTTGTCCCTGATCAGAAGATTAGCCTGCCTAGAGTCTTGATGGACTTGAAATGTTTTGTTCGCAAGTTAAATCTTAAGGTGTTGTTTAATGGTGATTCTAATATAGACCAGCACCCCTTTAAAATGCTGAGTACCTTTAACCCCCCCCTCCATCCTATTTTACAGACATTTGAATATGCTTGTGAAATAGATCTCAGACACTTATTTGAGAAAATTAGATGGTCTGACACAAGGAATAACATCTCACCTGAACAAAAGATCAGCTTGGAAAATCTTAGGAATGCCTCGATTAGGGTGATTAAACCCGATAAAGGTGGGGGTTTGGTCATCTTTGACAAAGATGAGTATAATCTTAAGATGCTTAAAGTACTCAATACACCAGCGTATGAAATTTCATCCCTTAATGAGATGTCTGGTGAATATAAGCGAATTAAAGGGTATCTTAGGGACTTATTCATAGAAGGTAGGATAGACATCGAAACCTTTGATTTTATAAACATCTCTTTCCCTAGAGTGCCAGTAATGTTTGGAATCCCCAAAATACATAAAAATTTGGTGGACCCACCTATGCGTGCTCTAGTGGATGGGAGATGTTGTATTACCTACCCTTGTGCTAAGGTCGTTGATTACATCTTAAACAAATACCTTAAGTTGTTACCCCAGATCTGTAAAGACTCATGGTCTTTTTTAAGGTCCATTAACAACATCCCTTTTGACCCTTCAAATAATTTCTTAACTATAGATGTAGTTGAGTTATATACTTGCATACCACACTGTGAGGCTATTGAATGGGTTGAATTGATGTTATTAGATCTAGGAGCCCCTAAAGATGAAATTGACGTTGTTACCATCTTATTAAACATCATTTTAACGTCAAACTTCTTCATTTTCAATAATAATTACTATCTTCAAAAAAAAGGCATTGCCATGGGCTCTCCATGTGGGGGAAGCGTATCCAATTTAGTGGTTGCTTATTGGGAAAAGACATTTTTGTTTAAAGACAATCTGTTTAAAGAGATAAACAAATTTTATACGCGCTTTTTAGATGACGTCTTTATTCTTATACAAGGAGATGAAGACTGTGTTTCCAATTTAATTAGAAAAATGAATAGCTCTTGCCCCTTCCTTTCATTCACCCATCATTACTCTGCCTCTGAGATTGATTATTTAGACGTGAAACTCATTAAAGACCTTGACAACGAGCGGTTTCTTTCAAGTATCTTTAGAAAGCATACATATTGTAATGCCTTCTTACATTACTCTAGTAACCACCCATGGAAACAGAAAAAATCCATTGTCAAGGGTCAATTAGTTAGAGCTACACGTATGTGTAACACAGACACAGCCTTTGAAGTAGAGTGTTCAAACCTCAAAGAAATGTTTTTGAATAGGGGTTATCCCTGTGAACTCCTAGACAGTTTAATCAATGAGGTATCACTTAAAAGGATGTCAGGGTTTTATAAACCACTACTCCTACATACTAAACTATGTGACCCTTTGAATACTGAAAATCAGGAAATGGCAACACCCAGTGTTGAACTCAATTTACTTGTAAACCACAATTGTAATAACGACTTGGTCATTGTCAGTACAACTCAAGATTTTAAGACCAGCCTTATCCTTACACACAACAAACATATTGACAACATGTGTTCAATTATCAAGAAAAACTGGCACTTTATTGTGAATAGTGCTCATCTTTTGGATGTTTTGGGGTTATTCCCCCATTTTGTGTTTAGGAGAGGTAAAAACTTAAAAGAACTATTACAGACAAGTGATTCTAGTAATTTCCCAGCGAGACAAACTGGTTGTTTTGCATGTGGTTTTTGTAACTGGTGTAAGTTACTAAAAACAGGGAACTCCTTTGTTGTCAGAGACGAGAAATACTATATTAAATACAAGATTGGGTGTGAAACCAAGTCTATTGTTTACATAGCACAATGTAATTGCTGCGCTGCGTTTTATGTTGGTAAAACGGATCGAAAGATGCGTGACCGTGTTTACCAACACAATTACGCTATAAAAAACAAAAAAACTGATAATGCACTTTCAAAACATATCTTAGACCATATTGGACACAGTTTTTGTTTTATGGGCATTGATTTGGTTAAAGTCGGTATTAGGGGGGGCCCACAGTCTCTTCTCCTTGAATTAAAAGAACTTGAATGGCAGTTGTTATTAAATGCTTTTTCCCCTCCTGGGTTAAATGAGAGTTGTAACATCTCTGTAATTTTGAAATATAATAGCTATTTAAGAAATTGAACTGTCAATTTGTGAGCGCAAATACCCAATTATTTTTATTGAAATATTTTCAGTATTAATAACACATGCATTAGATATTTTTTCTTAATGTGTTGCATTTACCACTTATTACCCCCCCCCATTTTTTTAGGGTACATGTGTATTTGTGATTAATAGCTTGATGACTTTTAAAATATTTTTATTGTATTATAAACCATTTTAGGGTAATATTTAGTATTGTTACTGTAAGACAACACTGTTGAAAACAGGCAGATTGATGTAGTCTATTGTTTGCACTTTGTATCTATTAAAATATATCAGTGTTCCATAAGCAACTAGCTGAAAAGGAAGTGACATCAAAAATCATCAGCTGTTGCTTTTTTAAAAGTAGCGCTTGGCGCTTTTTACTTTTGTCTGAAGAAGCTCTTCTATGTGAGGAGTGAAAACGCTCTTATTAAATATACGTTAACAACATTTATTTTGCCTGAGTTCCTTTGTGGCTCGCTTTCGCTTTGTGGTCATTTGTTGTTTAACCTGGTGTCTATTTAGATATATAGATAAAGGTATACAAGAACACATTCATATAAAGACATTTCATTAAAACATCATGTATTCATAAAATGAAAATAACAATGTAAAACTAATGAGTTAAGAAAAGTGCCTTTAGAGCTGGTTTAAGGGAAGGCATTTCATTTAACCCAGGAAATCTATAAGACTGTAACTCTAGGATCCAGCTCTGTTCTCTCTCACTTCAGTTTTGTTTCTCAAGTCACCGCCTCTCATACCTAACTTCACAACTTCTAAAACAAAAAACTTAAAGGTATGTTGTTGTCCTAAGGTGGAAACATGTAGTTAGAGCATTTCTGGTCTTATTATGTCTAATGTCTCTGAGATGTTCTAAAATCTTGTTCTTCAAACAGTGATTCATTTTTTCCAATACAGAATGCATAATAGCATTCACAGAAAGCATACTATATCACATTTGCAGTCTTGCAATCTGTGTACACAAAAAAATCTATCTCATGTTGTAGAGTAGGATGACTAAAGGTATACTTAGAATAAATAAATCTAAAACCTTACAGTTCAAACAGGGAAATGTTCCACAACATGCAGAAGATGGGGAATGTGTTGCTTTTGCAGCATTCCTATAAAAAAGTTGCCTCTTGAGAGAGAGCTTATTCCTGAAACAAAACTCAGGCTTATTGCCTATCAAATTAGTCAGCTAAGGACAACTCTGAAATACACCCTAGTTTCTCCTCATTATATCACAGACCAGATTAATATCATTTAGAATATGAGTCTGCATGTCCTTCCCACGGTCGAGTGGCGTTCAAAAGACATGCGTGAATGGGTGTGCCTTCTTTGAAGGTTGGGCGTCGAGTTGGCACCTCGGAACCATAAAAATCTACTGCCAGTCATTAGTGGACCGGAGTTCCACTGTGGCAACCCCTAACGGGGAAAAGCCGAAAGAAGAACAACAAGAATATGTAAAAACACACCTAACTGTTCTTCCTTCTGCTTGTTCTCTGGTTTAGTATAGTTGCAGGATCTAGCTCACCAGAGAAAAAAGGTCTAGCTTTACTGGCTCTTTCAGACCTTACACTAGATATGCAAGAGTCAATCTCTCTGGCCTTGTAACTTCGTTTCAGGAATTCTTCCTTTACTTCCTTCAAAGCCTGATCTAAAGAATCTTCTTCTGTATGGAGATGCATAATTCGAAACACTTGCCCTCTATGCAAATTTCTTGGAATGTGCCTAGGGTGCATGCTGCTTTTATGTAAATAAGAATTCTTTTTACAGGACTTCTTATATACATCCATCTTAAACCTACCTAACTCATCCCTGGTAATTGTTATATCTAAAAAGTCTATAGATCAACAAGAACAACTTAACATATTCGATACCTACATCATTAAGGGATAACAGTAAAGAGTGATGTGACATCCATAGTTTCCAGTATACAGTTCTTAATATCTGAATTACTACACCATTCATATAAACTTGTCAAAAAATGCTTGTCTGCACATTTCTTGTTTATATTTAATGATAAGCTATATCATCAGCAGACTGGGGATGAGATGGGTACCATGTGCGCCAACAGCTATGCAAATATGGTGTTGGCGTACTAGGAGTCCCTCTACATATTCAATCAGGGTAATTTCTTTCTTAAGTTTTTCCCTTTTTATGAGTGGTTTGTTGACGTGTTTTTTGTTTGGTCAGTCACTATGGAAACGTCACATGAATTTGTTGAGTACTTACATACTACAACTATTTTTCTGAGAATTACTCTGACCTCTTCTTTTACATCTATTGATTTCCTGGATGTGGATGTAATGATTGCTGAAAATGGGATAACTAGAAAATGATATAAGAAAGAGTGTAGTAAGAATAACGTTTTACATCATAACAGCATGCATCCTAAACATGTACACACTAATGTGCAGAAAGGACAGTTCTACAGATATGCACATTTAAGTGCTGTTGATAGAATTATGTATGACTCACTTAATGCCCAATTAATACTCAACCCAAACAAAACTAAACTACTCATCTTCCAACCTACCAAACATACTCAAAACAAATCTCACTTTAACATCACAGCAAAAGACAACACCACTATATACCCAACTGAACACACCAAATTGCTAGGAGTGGAAATAGACAATAAACTAAAATTTGACATTCACATAGCCATGACCATAAAAAAGTCCACAAAAAACTAGGAGCATTATACAGAAATAAGCATCTTCTCACCAAAGCAGCAAAGATTTCAATAGCAAATTCCCACCTTATCTCCACCCTACTTTATGCCTCTCCAGTATATACCAACCTAAGGCAATGTGATCTAAACAAGCTAGAGACCTGCTACAACAAAATCGCCAAATTCGCCACAGGGGCATCCTACCGTAGTCACCACTGTCTCTCACTTGCTGAACTGGGCTGGCTTGACCTCCCTCACCTCCTTCAATGGTATCAACTCTCACTCGCCCACAAACTAGTAAACCATCCACTAAATGTCCCATCCCTCCAGAAGCTACTCCAACCCTATCGCACCACCAGACCACTAAGATCCAGCAACAAAAATCACTTGCAGATCACTAAAGCCAATAACTCTGATGGTGAAGCACTATTCTCTTGCGCCATAGCCAAATTATGGAACTCCCTCCCACCCACAATTACCTCCGTACCATCATGCACCCACTTCAAAACTTTACTAAAAGTGCACCTAAAAACATGCTGGCTATGCCCTTGCAACTCCCACTCTAATGTCACCCACCCCATCCAACCACTACCTTTCTTTCCACCCCACTAACTACCTTGATTATAGCAAGCTCGGATGCTCATAAGCCTAGTACTTATTATACAGCAGGAACTTCTTATTGTAACATTTGTTAATGTCTATGTACTTCATATATAAAGATTCTAGTTGTCTACTGATGTACTATGTTCTTCATCTGTAAATATGTTTGTAATTAATTGCTATGTTAAATTGTTAATCACTATGTAATCCAATGTAACTACTGTCGGTTTATTTTAACTGTGGAGCTTTTCTCCCCGGGCCTCCGCTGAAAATGGACCTACATCCAGTCAGACACTCCCGGTCAACAAATGTAAATAAATAAATAAATAAATAAATTTAGAATCTTAAAAGTGACTTTAAATGTAGAGGCTACCATGATGTGGTGGTCGAGGCTGTCTGTGATGAGGTCCTCCAACACAGAAGGAATGTTGCTAAACATTACTTCTCGGAGAGAGTAGTGAACAGTGAAAGAAAGATCTCTGATGCAAGAGGCTCTGACTTACGAATGTGCATGACTTATTCTATGGATGTTCAAACTATCTGCAATATTATTAGAAAAAAACTGGCAACTGCTTGTACCTGATGATAGGTGTAGGTCAGTACTTGGTAATGCACCCACGTTTTGCTATTAGAGCAATAGATCATTAAAACAGTTGCTGTGTTATAAATGCACTAATAAGGTTTCTGTCTCTGATAAATGTACTACATTTCCATGTAGAGACTGCAACATGTGTAAATTTATTCATAGCAGTGATATTCCTATGTACATTCAGTGAGTAAGAAGAGTTACGTCTTTCATTTTTATGCAAATTGCAGAAGTCAAAATCTAGTATATTTTTCATTCTGTGTGAAACGTGAACTATGTAGGCAAGACAAGCAAATGTTTGAAAGACAGAATTAGAGAACAGTTAAATGACATCAGGAAGAATGATGTCCGTAATGCACTGTATAAACATGTTCTAGAGAAGACACCAGTCATATGTTTTAAGTTTTTAGTTTTGGAATTGCTTATACCTAGCAACAGAAAAGGTGATCTAAGAAATAAAATAGAATGTAAAGAGATGAAGTAGACTCTAGATTTACATGCAGATGGTAGGAAGGGACTTAATGGAACTGTCTATTTAAGACCAATTCTTAGATCACATGACTTGATGAGGTAACTGCGTTTAAAAGATGGTTTGTTTGTAACAGTTTTTAGATCTGATGAAGCATCTGTTTAGAAAGGCATGAAAGTGCTTATCTGTGTTATAGCCTTGCTTTTATGGTTTTATTTTCCTTCTTTGAATAAAATCCATGATTTTATACAGCAACTGCAGTGGTTGACTGGTTGGACTTACTTCTGTTTTTAACTTTTCGTATTTAACCAGTCTTAATCCGAGTTTACAATGTTTTTCTCTACAATCATTTTCCTCATCATCCCATCAAAATATTTTTGTGATGTATGCTGAGATAGATAGATAAAATATATAGTAATACAATTTGACCTGATATAGCCCTTCACTCCTACATAACAAACCCTTGACTCTACTAGCAAATATCCTGGTATCATAGGGCACTGTTTAGAAACTAGCAGTATAACCTCACTTCATCTTGTCCCATGAAATGTGGATGCTACTTCCCATTATCAACAGAAATTTTCCAAGGACATCATACTCCTGTTTATCCAGATGTGATTTGTTTGCACATCTACAACTTAAGGTTTGAGCCTTCTTAAATAATGTGATACTTCATTCCTTTTAGCAGAATTGGACAGCCTATTTACATCACATGTCATAAAGCAAATCCTACATCCCTGTAAGAACCCTCCCACCACATTACCTTACTAATGTGTGTTATTCCTAACACTGCCCATGCCTGTAACCCAAAACCTTATCATTGGGAAACCCTTTCCATAACTCTGCTACTACAAAAGGCACCCAGACATACACCTCATACAGGAACACACAACACAACACTAAATCTATCCCCTTTCCTAACTCAGTAGTGTAGCTAGGGTGGGGAGAGATGGGCAACTGGCTGAAGCACAAAGTGTTGGGGGCACAATTAGCCAATCCAGATCTCCCTTTAATGCAATACTGGCTTTTAAAAGCCAGTATTGCATTTGTGATCAAACTTGAGTGTTGTAGCACTCCTTGTGTGGTCTGAAGTATAACAACTGCTTGCTATATTATAGCAAGCAGTTTGCTACAGTTTAAAAGTAAAAAAAAAAATCTCCCTTTTTTAACTAAAATCATAGTGCTGTAGTGTTCTATCCAGTTAGGGTATAAACTGTGGCAACTGTTTGCTACATTTGCAGCAAGCATTTTGCTACACTCTAAAAGTCTTTATTTACTTATTTATTTATTTATTTATTTATTTTTAACTAAAACCAAAGAGCTATAGCACTCTGTGCAGGCAGGGAATAAACTGTAGCAGCTGTTTGCTACATTTGTAGCAAGCAGTTTGCTACAATTCAAAAGAAGAAATAATTTTGAAAAATGCATAAGGAGGGTCAGTGACAGGGCACAGAAATGTGACCTGAATGGCTGGGGCAGGAGTGAGGGAGGGAGGAGGGAAGTGCCAGTAGAAGGAACAAACTTTTTTTGTTTTGCTGTTCAATGGAAAAGCTTGAGGCATGTGGAGCTAACTGTAATAAGATGATGGCTACAGTATAGCCATCAGCTTATTACAGTAAACTGTTCAGTTTTTTAAGCTTTTCATTTGAAAAATGGAGGGGGTAGGATGATAGTTCTTGATACTGGCACAGGTCTCTGGTTGAGCCAGCTATACGTATCGCCTAACCTTTCTCTAAACATAACTGTAACCCACACACACACACACACACACACACGCACACGCACACGCACACACACACGCACACACACACACACACACACACACACACACACACACACACACACACACACACACACACACACACACAAACACAGACCCCTGCCTACAAAGCTGAAACATTTGGTGTATCTAAATATTTTGGTATTAAAACATAAACATGCATTTACTTTATCCAGATGCACTCATGTTTCTTACTTTCATCATCTCCAGCACTTAAGAAAGAGTGCTTTTGATGAATTTCTGAAGTGCTTTCCTGACAACCAACTTACCATCTGACACAGCGGAAGTGTACCCAATAAACCATATGTTCCTTTTATTTAATGAAATTCATAGCTGTCTTATACGAATATATGATTAAGACATCTTAGTCAGAAATATTATCTGATTTATAGTCTGTTGAGGACAGAAGAAGCTTCTCCTATATATCTGCATTTAGTATCTAATGTTTGACCTATAAAATAATTTTATTATATGTCAAAGCACTGCTTCAACAGTAGTAACCTTAAAGACCTATTATAATACAGTTGCCAAAAGGATTAGCATATAGAGCATTAGTCCTATCATGTCTAACTGATATTGCTGAAATCACAATTATACTTATAAAACAATGGTTATCTTAAAAATAGAACTTTATTAAATAGCAGTAAGAATGGTGTCATATTTTCCATCCAGTTCTCAGGAAAACAGTAGGAGCTCCCAGTTAGAATATCTACTGATTTGCCATAGATAGAATTTGCAGACTTAAATGCATTAGTCATGACATTTTGCAATTGGTGCAGCTGAAACAACAAATGCCTTTTATATGAATATAGTTACTTTTTTGAGAGGACAAGTTTGTTAAATGCTATCACATTTGAGAAGACAGTATCCATCATACCTCTCAACCTCTTAGTGCAAGACATCTGGACAAAGCCTAACATTTGGGGGGAACAGAGGCTCAAAAATAGGGAAAGATTTTAAATATTGCTCTTATAAACTTAGAAAGTTGCTAAAATGACAGATTTTGTGTTAGCATGCATTTTCTGAATGATATGAAGTCTGTAACTCAAATGCATTTCATTATTTAGTGACGTCAATCCTCAGTGATTTGCCAGAAAATCACAAATTTTATGAGGGACAGACCAAAAATGTGAGGCAAAAATCTGGACATTTTGTGAAAATCTGTACAGTTGAGAGGTATGGACTATCCATTAACATACAGTTCAGTTTGTCAACCAACATAGTTTACTATGTTATGTGCTACTTTTGTCAATGGAGCATATGGGTTGTAAAAAAATAAAATAAATAAATAATAATAAAAATCTTCTCGACTCAAAGAGCTCCTGGCAACATTCTACTTATTTAAAACTTATCTTCATAGTTTCATAGTTTCATAGTTTCATAGTATAGTACTAGGCTATCTGCCCTGGGGCATTTGTAAGCCTAGCCATAGTGATGTGGCTTTTGCCACCCCATGAAATGGTACAAAATGTACAGAATAAATCTAGAATACTGTGCCTCTGTCTAGTAGTGACACAATGAAGGTCCCCTTATATAATAGAATTAGTTTACTGTGCCCCTGTCTAGCAGTGACACAGATGTGACCCCTGGGGTAAACTTATGATCTCCCATCCACTCATCAAGATTTCTCTTGAAGAGAGTCAGTGAGGGGCTTTGCCTAATACGAACTGGGATCCTGTTCCAAAGCATGGGAAGCCTCTGGGTTATGAATCTATCCCTCCAGCATGTCCTATTCATACTTGTGCCAAGGTTTAAGTCTTTAGCTCTCGTGGTCCTGATGGATTTGGATTTTTGAGGTGGAGCATGTCCATCAGATCCTGATTGGACATGGCCTTGTACGTCAGGCAGAGATCACCTCTGAGCAGGCGGTATGCTACTGAATAGAGCTGAAGTTTCTTTAGTCTGGCAGAATAAGACATATGTTGGAGACCCTTGATCCTTTTGGTGAGGTACTTTTGTGGTCTCTCCAGCTGTTGCAAATGCCGGGTGAGGTACATACCAAATGGGGCATTGTACTCAATCATGGGTCTGATGAGGGAGGAATATAGGGGTACAATGACATCCTTGGATCTGGATGTGAATCCCTTCATGATGAGGTGTGCAAGGTAGAATGTTTTTCTAACCACTTTGTCAACGTGGGTGTCAAATGAGAGGTCGCTGTCTACTTGGGTCCCTAGGTCTCTGATTACTTTTTCCATACTCAGTGGGTTGCTGTCTATGTGATAATTTGTGGGTACTTTGTTTTTTCCAAAAGGGATGGCTATACATTTTTTAGCATTTAGTTTAAGGCCGTGACTACGGCACCAGTTGTCCGTTTCAGTGAGGCCTTTTTGTAGGATGTGTGTGTCTGCTGGTGTATCGAATATGGCACCTAGTTTGCAGTCATCTGCAAACTTTGTCAGCCACAGCCCTCCCATGTTTGCTTTAACATCTGAGAAATAAATGCCGAACAAGAGGGGTCCCAGGACAGATCCCTGTGGGACACCACTTGTGACTGGCTTTGAGTCTGACATTGCTCCAGCGATTTTAACTTTATGGGTTCTGTCCTTTAGCCAGTTTGCAACCCATCTAGTGACATAAGGGTTTACTTTTAAGCTGTTTAGCTTATCTATGATGCCTGAGTGGGGTATTGTGTCGAAGGCCTTAGCCAAGTCCAGGTATGCTGTATGGACTGCTTTGCCCTCATCAATGGCTCTAGTGACTGTTTTGAAAAAGTCAACCAGGTTTAAAAGGCAGGATCTGCCCTTTACAAAGCCAAACTGGGTGGGGTCAAGTGTCTGTAGGTCCCCTATGTCTCTGTTTATGAGTTCCATAATGATTCTTTCCATAGCTTTGCAGACCAGGCTAGTTAAGCTTATGGGGCGGTAGTTTCTATGGTCTGTAGAGGCACCCCCCTTGTGGAGTGGGACCACTGTTGCTGTACGCCAGTGTTCAGGTACATATCCTGAAGTAAGGCTAAGGTTAAATAGCATTTTTATGTGTGGGTTTAGCTCCTCTTGGAGTTCACGTAACACGCACCCCGGGATACTGTCAGGTCCCATTGATGCTGTGTTTTTTGCTTTGTTTAGGGCGGTTCTCACTTGGTCATCTGAGATGATGGGGAGATTACATTCAGCTGGGATAAGTATTTCTTCTTTTGGGGGTGAAGCAGGGGAGAAATTTAAACTGAACCTGTCAGCCAGAATGTTAGTAATATCTGTGGGTTCAGTGTATTTTTTGTTGTCGTGAACCAACTCTGAGCATATCTGAGGGTTTCCGCCCAGGTTTCTAACATAGCTGAAGAAGGCTTTGTGGTTATCTTTAGTGTCCTTAGTGATTTTTCTCTCAAAGTTTGCCTTGGATGTTTTTATGAGAGAACGTAGTTTTCTGCTAATGTTGATCAGAGATGTCTTCCCTTCATGGGATTTCGCTCTGACGTGCAGTAGCTTCCTTCTTTTGTTATACAATTTGTTTATGGCTGAGGTCCACCAGACAGGACGCTTACATTTGGTGGAGAGGGACTTGGATTTGTTTGGGATTGCATGGTCCATGCATTCTTGGAGATGTCCATAGAAAGCATTTGTGAAGGATTCGGCATTGTGGGATGTGGTATCCACTGGCACAGTGGGCTTAAAGGATACCATCTCAGTCTTAAGAAGAGTGAAGTCTGCTTTTGAGAAGTTTTTCACTGTGGTCTTTTGTGCTGGGGTGGAGGTGGGATATGTATATCCAGGGTGATTAGTTTGTGGTCAGATCTCACTAGTGAGGGGTATACTTCCAGTGTGGAGCATTTTGTCCCCATGTTTGTGATGATCAGGTCTAGTATATTATCTCCCTAGTGGGAGAGGTGACTAGTTGTTCCAGTGCATTTGAATTTATGAATTCCAGGAACCTTTGGGCTAGGGTATTAGGGCTAGAATAATGTACCCAATCTATGTTTGGGTAGTTGAAGTCTCCCAGTATGATGGTATTTTGTGATACATTCATATCCTCCAATGTCTTCAGGAAGGCTGAGTGGGGTTCTTGAGATAGGGAGGGTGGTCTGTAACATGCTACCAGTTGTATAGCAGTTTTGCCTATGGTTAGTTGCACCTGTATGGTCTCTGATGCTTCATGTGTTGCTACTAACCTGGAGGTGTGGGTGTCCTTTATGAATATGGACACTCCCCCTCCCTTTGTGGTTAGGCCCGGGTTTTGGGGCCGAAAAGCATGATACGAGGTATAGCCTGGTAGCGCTGGGGTGCTCTTAGGAGCCTTAAACCAGGTTTCAGTTACTGCACAGACATCGATGTTCTCCATGGTGAGGAGTGCATCAAGTGCCTGCATCTTGAGATTTAGACTTCTGGCGTTGAGCAGCATTACCCTTAGTTTTTTTCCATTTTTGTTTTCTAAGGAGGTGGGTTTGTCTTTTGAGCCTTGCCTAAAAAAGGCACTATCTTTTTTGATATCTCCTCAATCTCACTGTATGTTCTTCAGAATCAGCTGCACAGGTGGTCACCATCCCCGGGATTCATGAAGCTTGCGCCAGGTGCACGCATAGCGTAGGCGTTATAATGCCAAATATGGCCACCGAGTGATTCAGGTATGATCCAATTCCACGTGCACTACCGGCGTACGCCAGATCTGCGCAGCCCCCAGCGTAGGTATGCAAATCACCCTATGTGCAGTGTTGCACCATGCCAATGAAGGCATATAGCGATTCATGAAGTGGTGCAAGCGTAGCGTAAGCCCACGGAAATGTAAACCAAAAAACACGGTTTACATTTTCCCAAACATAACATCGGAGCTATGGAAGAGGGCCAGACCCAGGTATCACAACGTGAACATATGCCAATGGCGAAATACACAGCCAATGGCATAAGAAAAGATGCATAACACGTAAATAACAACATTTAATGTCATGTCCACAGTGACGCACAGCAGAACCGCAGGGCATGTGTGCGGAAGCTGTAACATAAAGAAATAATATAAAAATTTCATAAAATCGCAACGTAATAGAAAGCAGGTTTACAGCATAACACACAATGGTAGGCATGGAACACCACAACCAAGGTGAAAGGGTTGCTAAGGGCTTGCGATAGTGTTCGGCGCGGTAACTATGAATTAGTAGTCAATGCCATGCAAATGAGGCAGATAATACTGAATCGCAAATGTCCCGCTGGAGGAAGGTTTTACCATATGGTGCAGTGGTATAACACCGAGGAGTGGCTCAGAGGAGATACATGACATCAGCAGAGGGGTGTGCCACTGTAGCACTAAGCACATTGGAGCATTGCAAATCTGGCCTGTCCGTTGCTAAGCAAAGCTGCAGGATAGGGGTGGGGAGGAATCGTTTAGCTGAGAGCACATATGGTGGCCAAAAGTGCATGTGTACGAGGATGAAAAGGTGCCCGAAACCCAGTAATCGGACGCACGCGCGGCAAACAATTGCAGAAACAGGAAGGTCAGGGGAAGAAAAGGAAATGCAGAAGTAGGGTAATTGGAGTACTAATGAGCAATCAACACCAATCAACCCACAAAGGCCAATAGACGGCAGCTGACAAGTCCGCTTGCAGAAACCTGCAAAACAGGATAGGGGAGGCATGTGAATGTAAAGAAAGGAGGGGAGGTATTGGATTGCAAAGATAGGAGACCTGACACAGCAGAGAAAAGCAAACTGACAGCAGACCGGCAGTAGCACACATAACGCAAGATACACCAGGTCCAGGAAAGCACAAATGAAAGTAGGCTGCAGTATGCACACCAGAAAATGTTAGGTGCAACGTGCAGAAATGTAAAGGGAAGGTCAAGAGGTAATCCACGGCAGGCAAATGTAATTCAACACCAAAGGCACCACAATAGTAGTTCCAGCAGTAAAACACATAACTTAACCTGTAGCTACGAACATACATACACACCCTATGACATCATCGGTGTTCACAGCACAATAGTATAAAGTGTGTAAGCACCCAACACACACCTGTGTATTCCCAAACACTGCACCATAGGTGTAAACACATGGGGAACTTTTAAAATGTACATGTTGGGAGCTGCCATAGCTGTGATTCATCAGCATGTGTTAGAGATTGACGGTGTTGTGGAGGATGATGCCAACAACCACCGCAGGCCTCGGAGGAGAAGGAGAGTGTTCAGACCAAGGGTAACTTACCAGGGGCTACATGACCTAGAGATAGTAGAGCGTTACAGGGTGGACAGGGACATCTTACAGCAAACAGTGGAGCTGTGCCGGCCACGCCTGAGAACCAGAAACAACAGAGGGGAACCCATACCAGTGGACATGAAGGTATGTGTAAGCCTGCGAATACTGGCCACAGGTACCTTTCAAAGGCCAACTGGAGATATAATGGGTATCTCACAGGCATCAGCATCCAGGGTACTACACCAGTTCCTGGATGCCACGTTACCACATGCCAATGAGCAGATATACTTCCCCAGAACTCAGGAGGAGTTGGCCAGCAATATGCGTCACTTCCACCGTGTGGCACAATACCTGGAGGTACTGGGTGCGATAGACTGCACGCACATACAAATCAAGTCACCACCCGGTGAGCAGGGTATGTGCTATATAAACCGCAAGAGATTCCACTCCATCAACTGCCAGGTCATGTGCAATGCCCAGGGCATTATCATGGATGTGTGTGCTGGCAGCCCTGGAAGCTTCCATGACTCCCATATCTGGCATGCCTCACAGCTGTATCAGGTATTTGTCAGGGGGGACATCCCACATGGCTATCTCATGGGGGATGCTGGCTATGCACTGGAGCCATGGATGATGACTCCCATCAGAAATGCACACACACCCATGCAAGAACGCCATAATGAGGCACACGCACAAACCAGAATTATCATAGAGCGTGTGTTCGGGATGCTGAAATCACGGTTCCGGTGCTTGGATACATCTAGTGGAGCCTTGCAGTACTCTCCAGGCACGTGTGTCCACATCGTCATAGTATTTGCCATGCTACATAATATGATCCTGCGGAAGCAGCTGCAGCAGGGACAAAATGGTGAAGGCCCTCATAGCCCACCACAATTGCCAAGGCCAGTACAGGCACAGAGGGATTCAGACCATGAACACACTGTGCCAGCCCCAGTAGGCAGACAGAGGCGTGCCCAATATGCCTACACCTTGGCAAAGAGGGAACGTATAGCACATACTCTGACTGTGTAGGCCCCTATGGACTGACACCTCTCCACCTGCACACACAGTAAAATGGATGGCACACAAACATGACCACCTGTAAATTGTAATGTATAGGTGGCCCAATGTGTGACTCCTACATAGGCAGCCCTCAAACATTGTAAACACAACAGCCAGTGCAACACGGAATGCCAACACCTGAACAGTACATGAATCTTACAGCATATGGTGGTGCTGTGTGCCTGTCATGTTCCCCGCCAGATATATATATATATATATATATATATATATATATATATATATATATATATATATATATATGAGAAAAATAATGCCCTTCCGCGTGGAACTGCTACAATTCAAAATTGAAAAGTACTCACAGAAAACTTCTGGTGAAGGAGGCCCAGCTACAAAGTTGTTAAAAATCTAGTCCATCAGCAGGCATGATAGGCGTGGTCCTGTAAGTAATCCAAAGGAAACAGCAGCAGCATAAAGTATCATTCAACAGCTAATCCAACAACAAACAAAGTCAGCGTGGTCATGAAGTAGGTCCAAAGTTCACAAACACAGGATTCATGAAATGTGAAGCCAAAGGAGGTCAAAACCAGTAAAAAAAGCAAATGAGTTTATTAAATGAGTAAGCGCTTTCGCGGATCTACCATTCGCTTCATCAGACTAAAACCAAATGAGTTTGAAAACAGCTTATATAACTTCTGAAAATCATGATATATATACAGATATATAGATATATATATATATATATATATATATATATATATATATATATATGTACACATATGCATATATATATAATACAGATAGAAAGGGCAATAGAGGGATATATGGTGATATAGATGGATTCAGTGATATCTGCAAATATGATAGATAGTCCAACGACATTCATAACATCATGGAGATACAAATAAATAGGATACCGCCAACCATGGAATGTGTAACATACCGACATGCGTAACCACGAGGCTGAAAGACCGATAGAACACAGTACCAGAACAGTACATCCGCGAGTAATAGTATGATGATATGAAGGGACGGTTAGTCACCGCTGACAGTGTCGCGGTCCATGTAGGTACTGTGTTCAACTGTCTCTGTGAGTGCCATAGTCTGTGTAAGTGTGCATCGAGGGTGCTGTGTGCATTTCTGTGTGACTGTAATGTGTGTGTGTGTCCGCAACATGTGTATGTTGGTGCCAAGTCAGAGGCAGACCAGTATGGTAGGTGTAGGTATAGCTAGCCGTAGGCATACGGTTACTACCTGTACCACAGTAGGAGGGACATCCCCACCCTGGGCAGGTGTGTCCTGATGTAAAACAGTACAAAGATCAAATGTCCGAGATGGTAGGACATAAATATGTCCCATATATAATGTAACAGTCGTATTTAATAGTTATGCCTGTATGTAAGAAACTTAAATGTTACATGCAATATGATAAGTATCCAAAGTCACACAACAATAGGTATGTAGTGAGGATAAAAGTATGTGCTACCTGTGTACTGACCATGGCTACGTGTTGGCCTGTAAACACCGCTTTGTGTCCCGCAAGTGTCCAACAATGACCATATGATAAGGTGGCAATCCATGGCAAACAGGCTCTTTTAACAACACAACCACAATGACTGCAAATATCTGGGACAGAAATACAAGGGATAGCTGTCACCTACACATATCCCCTGATATATCGCTGCAATTATGGAGGTATACAAGTAGCAAGCTCACCTGCAGACGATATAGAAACCAATTAACAATGGCCCAACGTACAATCCCGTAACATAAGTCTACTAACTGTTAGCTCTCTAATCAGGGACGGATCCCACACACATATATACGGATTATGTAGAAATGCAAGGCCCACAAACTGTATATGTTACGTACAACCACCGACATCCCCCACACTAGAAACTAAAGCAATACAAACTGTAATAGCAGCACAAACATCCAGTCAGTCAATTACATCTGCAGAACCCTCAACATACTGTGTGAGAGACACAATTAAAGGCGACATGCAAAATTGCAGGCGTTGTATAATGGAACAAACAGCCATGTTACAGGTATTGATTGCAATACTCCGTTATCAGACGTCGGGATGACAGGTACACCCACATGTTGAACCAAATACTCTACCTGTCACACACAATCCACGGGGGACATGAATCCAAACTATACTTGTCTCCATGCATAGCAGTTGCAGTTACTCATAACAAAACACAATACAGACCGTCTCCCCGAAGGTAGGGCAAATAGGCAACGCCCAAGTGGAGAATATAATTATACCCTACTGTCGCCGCGTAATTGGCGAATGGAGTAGCTGCACAGCTGATATGCAAGTAATTAGGCACTCAGAAACACCAATTGGTAGGAAGAATCCACATGTTTCAGGTATCGACGTATATAAGGATGACTTGCCAGACATTCAAACCGTATGCTCATACCGAAAAACAGTTGAAACACTGTGAGAGAGATAGAAACGAAACGCCATAACGATGACAAGGTATGTAGAACGCCCGATATGTAAGGTTATGTATAGCATGATCTGTATTAATTAGTTTTACTGTATGTAT
Organism: Protopterus annectens; assembly: GCF_019279795.1. NCBI lineage: Eukaryota > Metazoa > Chordata > Ceratodontiformes > Protopteridae > Protopterus > Protopterus annectens. The sequence continues at coordinate 1,878,015,220 of NC_056726.1, forward strand.
AGCCTGGTTTGCATTAATTAAACGTGTCCGCAATGCATAAACTGGGGAAAGGTATTTATGTAGTGATGTCTTGCTGAGCATACTAACGCTTGTAGAATCTATGCGTCCAGCAGTGGGACACAAGGTACATAGCACAGACACCAGAAGGGATGCTACATGAGGCCATTAAACAGAACAATGCCATACAACCCGCCATCAGTGGTAGGGTATGTCCAACAAGGACGTGCCATAGCAGGGGATAGTATATGTTGATATACTGTCGCAGCACGCATGTGTATGGGCAAATAACGTTAATGACATATGTAAGGTGGTCCTGCTGAGCAAGTATGCTTTGCATTATGGAATACTATGTGAAATATGTGTAATGTATAGTATTATAGGTAGATATGATAGATATTCAAAACAGCATAACAGGCATATCATGCATACCACAGGTATCATCTATTGGTATGTACAATAACAGGATACATATGGTCTGTAGGTATTGGACATAGTAATAGCATGATAGCTAATCTAAATGGAAGGGCTACCAAGTAACCATGCACAAAGGATAAGTAATAGCTGCACAGGTGCATAGTGGGGTACTATGCAGTCTGTCAAGTCCATGTGTAAGCACAACTACAGTGTTCACACTAGTGGCACCTCTCTAGGGTAGTGCCCTGTGAAGAGCAGAGCCAGGTGTCACCTGCACCACTGCACAGTACAGCCACTGCAGTGATCCCAGGCCTACATGTGTCTCCCAACCACCAAGGGAGGTATCACATGAACAGTGCTACTGAGTGTCCCTGCGTGATGTACAGAGGACTTATGTTCCACAGCATGGTGAGTGTCCGGTTTGGGAATGTAGCCCAGAAGCACATCCCACTCATTGTGGCGTGTGTGCACATATCCATGAGCATGTTGCTCACAGTGGCCTCTGCTTATGTTGCGTATGAGGAGTATATCCATCAATAATGTTGTGGACATGGGCCCTGTCTGATCAGCAGAGGTCACCCCTGAGTATGTAGTATGCAAATGTGTACAGATGTGGTGTCTGTAGTGCAGCCGCATATTGAAACTGTCGGAGCTCAGTAAACGTCATGGCGTGTTAATGTTGTGGCATGTAAAGCTGTAGCAGTTGTGTAAGGTACACCCTAAATGGGGTGGTGTACCCTTGAATGTGTGTAGATGTCTTGAGTTCAAAGGTACAATGGGTGCCTATGTACCAGTTACACACCCAGTACAGATAGGTGTGGCCATGTAGGAGGATATCCACACCACAGTGGCAATACGGTAACCACAGGAGTGGGTGCAACATATGTGTGTACTGCAAACATGTACAATGTGATATGTATGTAGGGGACCACCATCCATGTGATAGTCAGTGGGTGAATGGTGTAATGCAACGGTGATGTGCATGCACCTTCTGTCATGCAGCTTGATGCCATGATAGTCATATTATGTATCTGTCACAGCGACATCCGTATGATTGGAGTCAGTATCAGCTGGTGGAGCAATCATGGCGCTTGGTATGTAGGGGTTCTAAAGCTAGGCAGGGAAAGTCCCCTGTGCCAGCCTGTTCCACAGGGAAGCATATACTTAACATGAGGGGCTCTATGACTGAGGACCGTGGTATGCCAAAGTACCTGACATGTAGTAGGTACTATGGTATGCTGGCCTCACTGTGTGTCCTGTCCATGAGCCACATAGCATAACATCCTGAGACACAGGGTACAATGTGCAGGTGGATGTGTATGTTGTCAATACCAGAATGGGGAATGGTGCTGAAAGGCAATGAGAGGACAATGTAGGATGTGTGGACTCCCTTACCATCAGCAACTGCCCTGGTAACTGTATGAAAGGAGTCCACCATGTGTAGGGGCCATGCTCTGGCCTTAACAAGCCCAACCCAGGTGGCAGCAGAGGACGGGAGACCAACAATGTCTCTGAGAATGACGTCCTTGATGATGTGCCCCATAGCCACGCAGAACAGTCCAGTCAGGTGTGTAGGACTATAGTCCCACTCGTGCAATGCGGTGCCACTTGTGTGTAGTGTGATAAATGCTGCTGTGTGCCATTCAGGGTCTACAATGTCTGAAACAAGGCTATTACTGAATATGGTGGCCTAGTGGTGAGACATGTAATTCGGAGGTTGGTGGACATCACAGCCTGGGACGTTGGAAGGTGACATGGGGCCAGTGTCCCAGGACACATAGAGTGTAGGTCAGTACTGTGTAGGTGTGACCACAGGGACACCACAATGTTCATGTATGGATTGCGGCCCTGTAGTGAGTGAGAGGGTGTACTGTCAGCATTGAATCCATCCTCCAGCATGTTGCCAACAATACCTGGATCTGCAATGTTCCTGAGTGACTGTTGTATGTGACAGCAGATGTGGGTGTTGCCATTGAATACTGACATACCACCATAATGCCTGGTGGTACACCCCGGAATGTGTGTCAGTCATGTTTACGTAGCTAGTCTTGGAGTATGTGATGAGGGACCCTGTGGCCCCACCACGGCTGACCAGTGAGCCACCCCACACATGGGAATGTACACCACTGTGCAAAAGCCTACACCTGTTGTTGCACATCATATGTCCGTGGAACATGACCACCAGAGTGGCATCTGTTATCTGGTGTGTACCATCATGGCTCTGTGTGGAATAGCATGATCCATGCAGTTGTGTACATGCTAATTAAGTGCACTGGGGTATGTGTCAGCATTTGTATGTGCATTGTCCATCTGCACGGGTGTCATGATGTTAACAACCACTGTCAGCAGACGTCTGTAGTAGGTGTAGTAGTACACATGTACTGTGTATACTGTGATGGGTGTGTTTCCGGGATGTGGCTAACACGGTAGATTAGCATATGTTCGGAATCCACCAATGAGGGGATAACCCCAGGTGTGTAACACCAGTCACATGGTGGTGGTGTTCATGCCAAGGGTAATGTAGGTCTTGGAGGTGGTGTGTATGTGTTGATCCAGCAGAGTGGAGGGTATGACTCATGGATGTGTCGGTACATGAGTGGCTATCCCAGTGAAGTGTGGGGTAGTATCAGTCACACATCAGTAGTAGCTGAAGCCCACTGTCCACTATACCACCATAAAAGGTATGTTACCCATGAGGTATGATGTTGACTCTGTCGCTTGTTACAATGTGTATAGCAGTCCCGGACACAGTTAGTTGCACGTGGAGCACCTCTGATGCATTGTGCTAAGCAACTTGCCAGGATGTGTGCAAAACATAGTGGGATATGGGAACCCCTCAGCTGTGGGTGTGCCGGTCCAGGTATGTGCCTGGAAGGTATGGTCCGTCTATAACCTGTCATTGCAGGTGTGCTCTGCAGAGCCTACAGGCAGGTCCCAGTCACTGCAGAAATGTTGGAGTGGTGTATTATAAGGTGTGCCTTGCCTGCGTGCGTCACAGGGGAAGATGCAAGCAATGTGTCACATGACCCCATGTCGCGCATGCCAGTTACCGCCCTGCCGGTGACAGTTATTGGAAACTGTGCAGGACAGGCAGTATAGAAGCAGCAAGAGCCTAGCATGTGAGCTGTACTCCCAGGGCCGACAGGTGCAAGTCATCTGTGCCACAGCATTGTGTTTGACCAGGACAGTCATATCGGACAGATACCACATGCCTGTGGAATGACAATAGGAGCATAGGCAACTGTTGCAGTGACACAGTCGGTCACTGTACAGTGGTATCGTGTCCGGACGAATGCAAAATGCTCTCCAGGGCTAGGCCCACACCCTCAGGGCTATAAGACTGGTGAGCTATTGCATGTCTCTGCACATGTAGTCCGTGTAGTGGCATCACAGGGTAGTCACACTAACATGGCGAATGACAGACATATTGTACCTGGTGAGGTGTGGCATGGGTGCATAGGTTATGTTGCAGAAGCAGTTACCCGACAGCAAGATGTAAGCGACTAATGCCTTGTGTAGCCTGCTGTGTGGAACTGCAGTGTGACACCCTACAGAGTCAGCTATGACTGGTGTGTTGTGAATGTTATAACACACTAGTGGCTGTATGTGGTGGGCACACATGAGTCTGTGGGCTATAAGCTGGTGATGTTGTCTTCCATGATGGGGGCTACCTCTGGTGCCTACAGTGAGTATGGAGACGTACTGCACAGGTTGTCCTCATAGGCATGGCCAGTGGTGTAGATTATGTGAGACTATGTGATGGGTGGGGTGTGTTGCGAATGTTACACATCCCCAAATGACTGTCAGGTGCAGTCAGGGTTGGCGACAGCATTACCCCCAGCCATAGCTGTCAGCCTCCTGTCCCCAAAATGAGGAACATTAGCCCTCATACAGTGTGACAAATGGGCGAAACGTGGAACACTTACAACTGGCTTACTAACAGCGTCAACTAGGAAGGGCATATGATAGCTAAAATAGGCTGGTCTTACATATAAAACAGATATTCCAATGAATTAATATGATTCTCATCTATCCAGCCATGGCTAGCAGGTAAACTATGTACAAGAATGAATGTGTGACAGACCCTTCCAATGTGGAACCTTGAGGAACATGCACCTTTTAGAACCCCAAATGAGGTACGTTCCCGTAATGAGGTACACCTGAGAGCTATGGGCCCAACACGGCTGCAGACGTGCATCCCCCACAGGCTGTAGAATGTAGTATGTTGGGAAGTGAGCATTGAATGTGTACATGAGACAATTGCTCTATTGCCACATGTGGGCATGGGGTGGGAGGGTGGCTTAATGGCTAAGGTGCTTGCCTTACAAACACAAGGTGTAGGGTTTGAGTCTCACACGGGAAAATTGGCTAGGCTTAAAATGGCTCGCAAGGGCAGTTAGCTTAGTACTAAACTATGAACTCTGAACCTATGTACGACATATCCCTCATATAGACAGGCAGTAGCACTGGTACGTGACAGTTGGACATGCCTGCATATACAACCATGTCCCACAGGATATGTGCATTACGTGTGTACAACAGCTGTCGTACCTTAAGCAAGCTGGGAAGTGTAGGACAGCCAGTGTACCTGTGGGAAATGGTGTGGAATGGGCGCTATAGTAATCAGTAGCTCATGACATGCTCACATGTTCTGAACAAGTGCCTAGCATGACCATACAATACAGATAAGGTGTTGGATAATATCAACCCACAAGTGGTGATGACAGTCATTTAGGGTGGCACTGCACTATAACCCTGCTGAGTATGGTGTGCATGTCCATGAACCATTAGCACTGTAGATGTTAGCAGTACAGATGTACAAGATAGCACGGATATTTGATTACAAATACCTTTGCATGTCACAGGTGTGTTCCACCAGTGGCCTGTTGACAGACCCACAACTACAAAAGGTGCAAGAGTGACATGTGCACAGCACATCTGTGCCAGATACAGTAGAACAGGGTTAATGTGTTGCACCCCACCTTCATTGTAGCCCATACCACACAGACAAATGTTAGGCATCTGTGTATGTAAGGCTGTGAATGGCCATGACCTATCAGTTTAGCTGTGTCAGTGTTGTGAACAACATACAGAATGGGCTGCGTGTGTGAGGTGTGTGACATATGTGCACAGTCTGATGGATGATACCAGCAGTGTCACTGCTAGGTGAACATCCCTGTACCCATAAACTGCTACCTAGGCTGTGGTCAACATTATGGACACTGTGTAAGGCATGGTGCTGTGCAGTGCACCCCTGACATGGTGACGTCTCCAGGCCCCTTAGGTAGTCATCTGAGGTACCCATGTCATGTCAGGGTGCCATCCATGAGCACAGAGATCACTGGCCAAGCATATACAGCACTGTGGTGACCAATATTGGATCACATACCACCTGTAAGGGGTAATGGCTATGCATGGATGTGCGATAACAGCCTTCACAATCCACACCTCCACTATGCAGCATGCCATCTACCTTGCAAAAGGACATTTGCTACACCATGATGATGGACATGCTACATGTCCATATCCTGATCTATATGACATATGTCATGGACAGCCACCGTCCTAATACTAGGATCGCCACAGGCTGGACAGATGCCTGTGCCATATATGTGACATACTCCTGCCATACCATGCAACCCTGTCCATCAAAGCTGCAGATGTCATCCCAGTCATACATGGTGTGATGGCCGCATGGTAGATGTACTATCAACTGACTGGATCAGTAATGTGGCACTGATGCAACTTACGGTGGCACAATGGCCATCTGTAACAGCATGGAAACTGTGCCTGCACATGCTATGGTTGATGACCATCCCTGCAAATGTCGTCTGACTATCCATTGTCCCATGTCTATCACATGTGTAATACAGGCAATCCGTGTCAGGATGTTGAACAGTTGTACAGTGCTGTGTAGATGTATATGGCAAAACACATGCATGTACAGGTGTCCATGCGTATGTGTGCATTGTCACTGCTCAAGTCCATTTCAGCTGTGTCTGTGTTGATATGTGACATATACACAGCATCCAGGTCAACAGTAGTACCGTGGACACATCGAGGCATGTGCAGATAGGTAAGAACACAAGTGCAGGCAAATAGACATTCCCACAGCAAGCAGCATTTACATGGAGTATGAACACTGTAATGAGGTGACACACATATATGGTGATGATATCCAATGCTTAATGGGTGTGACATGTGTGACACAAACACGTCGGTCATGTCAGTGTCATGGTGCTTTGCAAAGATAACTGTGCAGATGCAGTAGATGTCATAGAAATGTATGTGCAGCAGTATCTCTGTACATCTCTGAAACTGTGACCTGTCACCATCATTATGTTTTACAGATAATGCCCCATACACGCCTCCCAGCATACACCCACCAGGAGGATGATGTCCTCATCCCACAGCTCCATGACAACTATGACTTGTTGTTCAGCCATGTGCCACAGCATGCCCAGCAGCGGGATGACCTGTGGCAGGATCTACGCAGGAGGGTGAATGATGTGGGTGGCCATAACCGCACCTACCAGCAGGTGCGCAGACACTGCATGGACCTGATACGACATGCAAAACAGAGTGCCACTGCAATCGCCAGGGAACAAGGTGGAACAGGTGGTGGGCCACCAACCCAGCCCCCACTCACACACACCGAGGAGCTACTGGCCAGTCTGGTGACACCCAGGGAACAGCATCCAGAAACACTAGCTGCCATCGTGGAGGTGGGTGTCTCCCAACCAATGAGCCTGGAGTTGCCTGGTAAGTCAGTAATGCACATATGGCTATTATATCCCATGTAGTTGCATGTGTCACTGTACATAATGTAAAGTAACAACATATGCCAGGTATGTGGACACACATGCTGCATAGTACAGTATGCTACGTTGTGTATGCAAACATGTGCATACTATATGCTATTACACAGGTGAGTGTGTGCACATGCACAGTGCAACCTGTGGCTGTCATACAGTCATGGATAATGTTCATACTGGTGTGTCACCCCTATACAGGTACCTCTGGCATGCCGCACAGACATGGGTCCGTTGCAGGTGAGACTGTCATCAGTATCAGGCATGTTACAGTGTAGATCTATTTGCCATGTGGCCAGTTAACACTTGCACACCTGATGTTTGTTCCAGTCACGATATGCAGGTCGCACTACCATGCATTCACACACGCCACCCATGTGCAATATATGCAAACGTAATGATACACAGACTTGAAACCACAGTACTTGTCATTGTGACATGTGTGGTCAGCTGTGCATACAATGGTGGAGGTGTTCTACAATGGAGGCATATGTAGTATCCATTGGAACAACATGTGTGGTACGCACACAGTACCACACAGTGAGCTGTGATATGGGCAGCCCATAAGTGTCACCATTGTGTCATATGCCCCTGCATCGGGTGCACACATTGTGATGTGCCACCTGACATATCCCAGACATGTAGTGTTCTGTCTGCTATATTGTCACACTATCACATGACCTATACCCCACATACTAAACATACAACCCGTTGTCTGCATAGACCTGTTGAATGTGACATATCTGACATGTATGGGTGTATGTCATATGGGACCACACAGACATGTGGAGAAGATGCCCATCACACACAATTGGCCACCACATGTGCACACATGGCCATGGGGGATGGCCAGAGATATGTAGCCACACAGTACATGGGATGTGTATACACCCTGTTGCACATTGTCCACACATGGTCCAATTATAGCCTTAGTTGACCGATTATACAGTTGATGTGGTACAGTGGACAACCTAAAGGCTTGTGCACAGCTACTGGAGGTGTCACTGAAGTCTACCATATACGATCTGTTGAACATCACAACTGTGTTGCAGTTATGGCTATGCAATGTGTACATATTATGTATTCTACAGCAACATACATGCCTCATGTTGCCATACAATGGCACAGTGTCTGTACTTCACACTGTATAGCAATCTAGATGGCTCACACTACCCTCCTGTGCTCATGCACATTTGCTAAACATGCATTCTATCTGTAGGGCATACACACAACACTGCAATGTGAAGCCCATTATGATGCTGTACATGTGTCAGGACACCATTGTGTCAAACATGTATGCATGTTAATGCACATGTCAGCAAATTACATGTCAAGGTCACGTCAGACATGTGTACTGTTATCCTGTTCTGGCCCACATGGTGTATCACGGAGATGCATGCATACTACCATGATTGTGTGAACTGCATGGCTACTGATATGACACCTGCTTGCTGTAGTGTGCACCCCAGGGAGGTATGCTTACTAACACTATTAATGTCTGAGCTGCATGCCCTCTGCTCTATCGCAGGCATGCTGCATGCCATCTGACAAATCACATGCATGGTGTGTCTGTGTGTGTGTGTGTGTGTGTCTGTGTGTGTGTTTGTGTGTGTGTGTGTGTGTGTGTGTCTGTGTGTCTGTGTGTGTCTGTGTGTGTGTGTGTGTGTGTGTGTCTATTGTACTTTACAGTATTTCTTTGCATTCACAGGTGATGTAGGTGAGTTACTCTCCTGCGGTCCATCTGATGTTAGTGTCCCCACAGATACTAGTGGTGATGAACATATGCATGAGGTACAGGCAAGGTTGTCAGGGGCTGAATCTGTGCCAATGGTTACCATCCCAGCTATGTCCCCCTCTTCCCCGCACACAGTTCTGCTGCCAACACATACCGCATCACCGGTGGCCATAGAGGAAGGACAGTCAGCGTCTGGTGGCGTGGAACAGGAACGTGTGGTGGCTACAGAAGGTGTGTCTACACACCATGGTGTCAGTGTAATGACTGCAGATGTGCCACACAGGCATGTGGCCGGTGCTGCTTGTAGGAGGACCTCTGGCAGACATGCACCTGCAGGACAGAGCACAGCAGCTGGTATCACCAGACGCATGTTCCAGACTGTAATGGCGGCACAGGCACGTGCTGAACGGCAGAACAGAGAAGGGCAGAGGATGCAGAGGGCTACTATCCATACCCTAAATGACAACATCCAGGCAGTGGCAAATGCTCAACAGCAGATTGCTAATGTTCTGGATAGGCGACTAGGTGAAATGGTCGGAATCCTTGACCAAGGCATGGCAATCCACGAGCGGGAGCTGTATGTGCTGGAACACCTGGTAGGAGTGAGGCGTAGGCCACATGGATGTAGGCCCGCAACACCACCTAGTGTAGGTCAACGTGACCATGCCACCTCACATGCCCGTTCCCATAGTGCCAGTAGCAGTAGCAGAGCAGCTGCTGCTGCGCTGTCAACACCAGGACACAGCATGCCACGTAGACGTGGCCCTGGATGGTCTCAGTGGGGACACGTTTCCAGCGGACATGTGTAGTCGGACAGTAGCCACTCTGTACCTCCACCTGGTAGTGCCTGTGCAACCCCAGGCAGGCACAGGTCACGTGGCCGTGGACGGACACAGTGAACTGTACAACCTGCACTGTACAATCTGAGGCTGTCAATTATACCCCGTGTAGGCATCACAAATGGCAGAACTGTGTACACACATACACGCACACAGCAAACACAACTGTAGGGCTCCACAACATCCACATGCATTCTGCACAGATATGTCCAGTCAACTCACCGGCCCTTACACACACACACACATGATGTTATCCATTGGTGCAGCCTATGCCCCTGGCAAACATATCACCCTGTGCATATGATGAAGCCTGTGCTGCATCCCTATCATCCACACCATCGGTGCATGGTTATGCACAAATATTCTGATGCACAGGGTGAACAGCATAGTGAGAGGTGTATGTAATACCTGTGTATGCATAGTGAGGGATGTGTATGTTACAGTGGTTGTGTGCAGCCTATTCCCCTGGCAAACATATCACCCTGAGCATATGATGAAGCCTGTGCCGCATCCCTGTCATCCACACCATCGGTGCAGGGTTATGCACAAATATTCTGATGCACAGGGTGAACAGCATAGTGAGAGGTGTATGTAATACCTGTGTATGCATAGTGAAGGATGTGTATGTTGCAATGGTTGTGTGTGAATACTGAGTTGTGTATGTGATATAGGTTGTGTACTGTCGACATGCACCAGTCACACCATGTAGTGCAGGTGCAGCATGCATTGTGATGTGTTCACGGTATGTGTCTCGGTTACATCTGTAGCACCATGTTGGTTGTGATACCCTGGTTCCCTCCTATGGTATACTTGCATGTGCCTACAGGTAGCAGTGTTTGCAGTCCCCCACGTGAAACTGTGGAGTACACACAGGCACGTCTGGCAATATCAGCATGCTACATGTACCGTCATCCTGACTGTTGGACACACAAACATGACACAGATGTCCGCACATATACTGCACCTGACGCATGTGGTCGGTGCCACAGGCTACACTGGACAGAGACGTGACATACATAGCAGGAGACATTACAGGTATGGTGACATGGTGCATTGGTTGTACACAGCAGCCTGGCCAATGATGATGTGAGGTGTCACTTGGTAGCTGGAGGCCACACTGTGCAGCAGTAGGACCCGTAACAGTACGTGAACATGGCCACAGTCACGGGGTGTACACCACTATAACGCACACCCCATAGTGTGCAGCTGGGGACCCTTGCCTGTGTGGTCATCACCCTCACAGTACTATGCACCCACACGAAGTGTCACAGAAAAGGGACATGCACAGGTAGCCAGTATGGCTGGGACCTATGGCATCAACAGGGTTGTGCAATGCATCACCATTACGGGTTAGTCAACATGTGGGGCCAGTGATAATTTCCCACCGTATATTAGCATACACACTCACACCAAGTACCAGACATACATACAGACACACACACACTGTGGTGACTACACATGTGTATACGGACAGACGATGTGTGTGATGCACATCACCGGCGAACGTCATGCTTCCCACACTGACGTATGTACAGTTCTCTACAATGGTGTACAAGGATGTGTAGCAACTGGGACATATTCCCCGCGATATGTGGCATCCCTGGTCACACATTCGGACACACATGGCAGTGCTGGGAATGATACACCAACCATATGATGACACGTTTGCTGGAAATGCAGCGGTATTGATTACATTATGAGTACCAACGCTATATCTGGCAAATGTGCTGCTATATACACATGGGAGGTTGTAAGTGTTACAGGTGCCATATGACATATAGTTGTTAACACCTGACCGCTGTGTATGCATTATGCCAGCACCGTCATGTAACAGCGACATAGCGTACAGTTAGCACATGGCATGATAGGATGGTGTGTGACACAACTGTGAGCCACCCCCTGCACACATATATCTAGACAGGTGGTTCACCATGTTATGTACACACATCCCTCCATATGTGCTGTTTGTATGTCACCGTATACAGATGTCAATGATGGGTCTGCATTGCATCTGCATGTCGTAGGTAGGTGCAACTATGTTACCGACATCGGCCACTGCACATGCATGTTTGCTGCATGCACAGTACAGATGTCACATGTGTCTCCTGTTGCCATGTTTGTATGCATTGCTATTGTTGGACATGTGTGTTGACATACATAACACATGGACTACGGTATGATATCACGGGTGTCACAGGCAACCAGTACAAGGGTATGTGTCCCGGTCAACACTGCTACCCCCTGTAGTGTGAGCATTCAACAGACATGGGCCCACCTTCAATTCGCATGTGTAGCATTGATTAGGCCAGTGTTATGCACGAGGTACATCAAAGGCCATGTATGTATGTGTTGTGTATGCAGTCCATGCACACATCCACACATTCACATGTATGACCTACCCAGACGTGTGTTCATTGGTGTACAGCAACAGTCAGGTGTCACAGCTGTGTAAGGGCCATGGTATGTCTTGAGCCGACCTGGTCATGTATACTGGTATCATTGTAATGCATAACACCTGTTGGATCCCTGTTGGTACGTGTGTACTCTGCACAGCTGGTGTACACCGCTGTACATCCCATTGGTCATGTGTCACATGGTGTTGTGGGACCATAAGGCTGTGTAGTGCTGCACCAATGACAGGGTGCTGACTTGACAGCTACAGTGCTACAGTGTACACTGCAGTGTGTACGTGTGTGACCTGCACCTGTGACAGCTGTGATGGCAGCTGTGTGTGTACAGGTCACTGCATGTGTGACCGCCCTGTGCATGAGGGCAGTTATACCTTACTGTGCCCTTCTGTGTGTACACTCCATCTGCATGCAAGATTGCCCTTTTCAACTGCTAAGTGTGTGAGCATGCCCAGCATGCCATTGTGTAGATGGACACACAGTACATTCCACACTGCGCCCCTCCGTGATTAGACACCCGTGTGCATGCAAGATGGCCCTTTGCAACAGCTGTGTGAGCATGCCCAGTACACCGTTGTGTAGATGGACACACAGTACATTCCACACTGTGCCCCTCTGTGATTAGACTCTGTGTGCATGCAAGATGGCCCTTTGCAACAGCTAAGTGTGTGAGCATGCCCAGTACGCCATTGTGTAGATGGACACACAGTACATTCCACACTGTGCCCCTCCGTGATTAGACTCCGTGTGCATGCAAGATGCCCCTTTGCAACAGCTAAGTGTGTGAGCATGCCCAGTACGCTGTTGTGTAGATGGACACACAGTACATTCCACACTGCGCCCCTCCGAGATTATACTCTGTGTGCATGCAAGATGGCCCTTTGCAACAGCTGTGTGAGCATGTCCAGTACACCATTGTGTAGATGGACACACAGTACAGTCCAAATAGACGTGTGATACTAAGCACGTGGGCATGGCCACTGACATCCTGTATAGCCATGGTGGTCATCCAGGCACCAGATGTCCAATTTCAATGTCACGATGGATGCCTACATTGAACACACTTGTTGCTCTCTCGAAGGGTGTACTGTCTGTGGCGCATCCCGTATCTATTCAGTGTTGTTGTGCTCCGTAGATATTTAGTTGGCCCATTGACAGCACTGGCGTGTTTGTGTACGTCTACCTTGGGACGGTAATATGCTTTCAGACCGCTCACTCTCTAAACATTCCCTATCGGCATCTTTGCCTTTGCGGATGATGTCACCCACCTAGAAGTATGCCTCTGGGAGTGCTGTGTTCAGTAATCCCGGTAGAGCGTTCTGTAAATGCGTAATGTTGTAGTGTGTTAGAGTAGGTAGGTGTATGTTCAACTCCCGGCCCTTCCAGGTGTTTGTGTGTGTGTGTGTGTGTGTGTGTGTGTGTGTGTGTGTGTGTGTGTGTGTGTGTGTGTGTGTGTGTGTGTTTCCAGCTGCCTGGGGACACAGTAATGCTTTTAGATGCCTCACAACACATACATTCCCTATCAGCGTCTTTGCCTTTGCGGATGATGTCACCCACCTAGAAGTATGCCTCTGAGAGTGCTGTGTTCAGTAATCTCGGTAGCGCGTTCTGTGAATGCGTAATGCTGTAGTGTGTTAGAGTAGGTAGGTGTGTGTTCAATTCCCGGCCCTTCCAAGTGTGTGTGCGTGTGTTTCCAGCTGCCTGGGGACACAGTAATGCTTTTAGATGCCTCACAACACATACATTCCCTATCAGCGTCTTTGCCTTTGCGGATGATGTCACCCACCTAGAAGTATGCCTCTGAGAGTGCTGTGTTCAGTAATCTCAGTAGCGCGTTCTGTGAATGCGTAATGCTGTAGTGTGTTAGAGTAGGTAGGTGTGTGTTCAATTCCCGGCCCTTCCAAGTGTGTGTGCGTGTGTTTCCAGCTGCCTGGGGACACAGTAATGCTTTTAGATGCCTCACAACACATACATTCCCTATCAACGTCTTTGCCTTTGCGGATGATGTCACCCACCTAGAAGTATGCCTCTGAGAGTGCTGTGTTTAGTAATCTCAGTAGCGCGTTCTGTAAATGAGTAATGCTGTAGTGTGTTAGAGTAGGTAGGTGTGTGTTCAACTCCCGGCCCTTCCAAGTGTGTGCGTGTATTTCCAGTTGCCTGGGGACACAGTAATGCTTTTAGATGCCTCACAACACATACATTCCCTATCGGCGTCTTTGCCTTTGTGGATGATGTCACCCACCTAGAAGTATGCCTCTGAGAGTGCTGTGTTCAGTCATCTCGGTAGTGCGTTCTGTAAATGCGTACTGCTGTAGTGTGTTAGAGTAGGTAGGTGTGTGTTCAACTCCCAGCCCTTCCAAGTGTGTGTGTGTGTGTGTGTGTGTGTTTCCAGCTGCCTGGGGACACAGTAATGCTTTTAGATGCCTCACAACACATACATACATTCCCTATCAGCGTCTTTGCCTTTGCGGATGATGTCACCCACTTAGAAGTATGCCTCTGGGAGTGCTGTGCTCAGTAGTCTCGGTAGCGCATTCTGTAAATGCGTCATGCTGTAGTGTGATAGGGCCTGCCAGATGTGTGTGTGCGTGTGAGTGTGCGTGCTCCCGTCTGCCTGGGGACTCAGGTTATGCTTTTAGACGCTTCGCAACACAGATGTATCCTGCTGCCGTCTTTGTCTTTGCGGATGTTGACACGCACCTAGTAGAATGCCTGTGTGTCTGCTGTGTTTAGTAGTCTCGGTAGCGTGTTCTGTAAATGCGTCATGCTGTAGTGTGATAGGGTAGTCATGTGTAGGTTCAATTACCAGCCCTGCCACATGTGTGTGTGTGTATGTCTGTATCTCTCTCTCTCTCTCTCTATATATATATATATATATATATATATATATATATATATATATATATATATATATATATAAAATCTATTTTCTGCCCATAACCCTGCTCTTGCATGGACAGCTGACTGTTTCATGTATCGCATATTTGCATAGCTTTCACATACCAATGGGGTATGTTGCAACTCCCAACATTGTCCATGCAACGTCCGTGTTACGGGCGGTGTTACACGCCCTTACAGGCGTTTGCTGTATATCTTGGCAGACATCTATCCTTGCTGTACTCTCACTGTACTTGTACACGCCAGAGGCTTCATGTATCATGGCCTAGTTTTGATATGTGTATGTCTATTTGTGCTGTGTGCATGGCTGTGGGTATGTCCCAGTATCATCATTTGTAAAGGTGACAGCCCAAAAGGTTCTTCATGTGGACTGCTGTGTCATTTGACATGTCAGCACATACCTGCGGACAGTACTGCACGTCCTACTGCAGCGCATTTCATACCTTCTGCGTTATCTTGCAGTCGATATTGCTGTTTCCTCACACATGTATCTGTTTCTGTTCATACCACTCCACCTCCTAGAGCAAGTTGCTGGACAAGGCCTTATCTGATAGTGGGACACATAGGGGCAGTATTGACATGTTGCTCTTACAAACGTAAATAGTTGACACAATAATAGGTTTTGCATTAGTATGGCTTTTCTGTCGGATTTGGTGTCTTACGCACATGTTTGTCATTATTTCATGTCTTCAGTTATCACGGAAGTGCCAGAATGTTACTGTTACGTGGGAACACACCAAACATATCAGGCAGAACTCTGCACATTCATCGTAAATCTGTACAGTTGCGAAGTATGTGTCTGTAACAAAATATCAACTTTCTGACACCAATGCACACACTGTATGGCGGCATCACAGGCCACATGCCATTACATTTATATTGCAGGACACACCCACCCAGACAGATGTATTCCTCACACAGGCCAACAGCTGCTTATCCACACTAACTGGTCTATCATGTACCATATGTGTGCGCCGGTATTTGCGCTTTCCGTCAGTGGCAGAGCTCACGTACATGTCTGGGGGACTGGACATTGTTACGGTGACACTGCATGACACCCTGAGGGACACATTACATTTGTGTCTATTAACCTTCCGCATTGACATTCACAGGGCATACGTTGTCATTCACATTTGTCGGTGTACATGCGTGTGACTTGTACATGTTTTCTCATTTGTCCTGATGTCTTTCTTCTCACCTGTCCACCTAGTATCACTAGTTCTGTACATGTATTTTGGACAGGTTACCTTCATACCCCTAACCTGTACACATTATGGGTAAACGCCCTGACGTTTTACCTTGTTACATTTGTCATAGTGATGTGCCTTTCTGGTAAATTGCTGGCAAGGCATTACGGACTGTGCGGTAGATAATTGTGGCTGACATTTCCATTACATGATTAGTAACACTCATAACATCCGTATTCATGGGTAAGCCAGTATTCTCACAACGTTCTGACTTTGTCTGGGGTATATCTAATATAGTCCCTATTTGTATTTCATGTACTATGCCTTAGTGCAGCTGTGTTATTCTGACAGTTTGCCAGTTATGGGTACCATCTTGGTCGTACGCATGTCCATCCGTGATAATCACCTACATGACACTGATATAGGGCCCTACATATTGCCAAAATGGTTTCCGCAATATCCAGTGGATGGTTTGCCCCATTATTGAGAATATAGGCGTGTGCTATACCCACATCACTCCCATGGGGCGGGCCTACGAAATCCCTGCCAAACAACACCTAGGCACATTTCTGCATACCCATGATTCCCATACCTGACAACCCTCTACAGTACCCATTACACATGTTTAATGTGTGCGTTACTTAAGTGTGGAGACACTTATATGCACTCCCCACTCTCCGGATATCAGTTCGTACGTCATACATTCTATTGACACATGTGTCATCACCCTTGCACCTGATACTGTTGCATGTACAGCTATTTCGTATTTGCTGCGGTCACTTCTTTTGCGCCAATGTCGGTTGACACTACGTAAGATTCAATTTATGGAGTCCTGCAATGGACACCTATCTGCATGTTTAAAGTGTAGAACTTGCTGGACTGTCACTTTCTGGCCAATGTTTTTGAATGCTGCGGTTTATTCACCTTTCCTGCATGTCTGTTTGTCTACCCATATTAGATATAACGTCACCTATTTATGTACATATGTCATATCTACGGGACATAAGTCTGTTGTGTATACATATATACATGTACAATCCTCATTTCATAACTTGCTTTGGTTTACGTCTGTGGATTATGTGTATACACATATATCTATATACATAGCATACCTTTCCACTATACAGATTGTCACAGAGTGTACATCTGCTTGCCCCTTTATCTTCGCTGTGTTTTACATAAACCTTTGTCTATCTGGCAATGTAGTGGCATTTCATTTGAGACTTACGGTGGGGATTTCTGGCAAGCAGTTCAGGTTACGACTGCATACCCTTCAGAGAATCCATGCTACTGACACACCTGTTATTCTATCCACTTGTTTTGATCCTTTAACATGTGGCTGAATCTATACATTTGTATAGGTGTTTACACAAGGCATTGGTGTATACCTCAGTATAGGTGTTCTTGTCGTCAGTGGGAACAGGGGGGTTGAAACTATTAATACCATCACTTAGAATGCTATAGTTTGCTTTGGTGAGGGTTTTTTAACCTAATTGCTCCTGATTGGGGGGGGGGGGTCAGGTATGATTGTTACTTCGAATGAGACAGATTTATGATCATAATAATATATTTCTTATTTTCTGTACTAGTTGCATGATACAGGTATTTTGTATCTGGTACACATAACTATTATTTGGGATAGCATAAGCTATTCAAATGCTATGACATAAGCTTTTATCTTGGCATACACGTGTAATTCTGTCCTTTGCACTGGCCGGGGGTATGTTTTATCCTGCAAATTCTCACATTTCTACAAGGGATGTCCCACCTTGGCCATCTGAACAGGTGGCAACCCTAGTGGGGTGACCTGCATGGTGGACAGCTGTTCCATCCTGCGTAGTATGAATTGCATGTCTGTGTAGAAACTGAACAGTACCGTGGCTACACATACATGTTTTGTCCAGATGTGTACAGTAATGGACACCATGGTGTGTAAACAACTCTGAGGTTTCAACAGGTTACTTATCCCACGTGGGATGTACACACATTTTGCCGTAACATTAACGCACGGGCATTTGGATTTACGTACCTGTGATGGGATGCTTACAATCGTGGGATACATATTTGCAATCCGGACACTGCCTAGGACGATACTTCCTACTACATATGGGGAATACTCGCTATGTGCAGGTGTACGGATGCGCAAGGCTTGTAGCTGGATTTGGTGGACATTCGGACATGGGTGCGGGTTATGTGCTATACTGGGGTTGTTGCATATTGCATTTGCATGCATGGGTTCTACTTTTGGATATCCCGGTTCCGCATATAGCATCCTATGTGTATGTGACGGTTACGTTCCTGTTCATGTGTATAGCACATTTTAATATACATATGTTTGTGTGTGTTTGGTATACAATTTGGACTGTCAGGTTTCTTTACGGTTGTTATATAGCCACAACTGCCCTGCTGTGTACTATCACTACCACTGTGGGACTGCTGGTGACCATGCCCATGGGGCTAGACGTGTGTATTGGCGGCGCGCTGACATGATGCGCTTCACTTCCACTGGGTATAACTTCTGACAGTGCAGTACATTACGGACACACAATTTTAAATATTATTTGTTCCATGGATGGAAACTTATATTATGTTGTGTGCATTTCTGTTTGGTTCTCCATTTTGTGTGGCCGGGAACTGTCTTGCATGCTTTGCATACGTTTCATTATTCACGGACACTGATAGGTGTGATTACTATTGCAGGCAGGCTATAATATTCAGCAGTTTAGGTTGCTCATCACCAGCCGACATTGACACACCTCCGGGCGCAGCTTAGTAACGCCCCATGCACTCGCACACGTGTCCTATGCACGTGGATGTGGTAGCGGCGCTCCTTCATTAATATGCATATGGTGCTACTACACCATTTATATGCCACACAGCCGGCGCAGGCCTTACACCGGCCTTGCGCCGAGCTTCATGAATCCGGGGGCATGTTTTCTTCATTTTGCATTAGCTCATATTGTCATATATTAGCTAGGGCTTTTTGACAATCCACAAAGATCTTACATTCACTTCTAAAGTATACTCTAAAAATACTAGATATAACACATAATGCGCTAAGTTCCTTATTTCACAGTCTCTCATGGGAGTAAATAAACTGTAATCTTTGCCTGTGGGTATGAAAACTGTAATAATTAAAAAGGTGTTAACCCCAACAATTTATACATTGCTTGGTCACAGGCTAATGAAAACATCTGATATTTTACATTAAACTTTTCAAAATGTGCCTTAGTTGCTTTACAGTCTTGTGTGAACCAGGAACAAAAAGCGTGTGTGCTCTCATAGGATCATAGGTTAATAGGCTAATGGCCCTGGGGCCCTTACAATCCTAATCATGTTATACCCTTGTTTCCTTATAGACCAGGAGATAAAGTCTATATTTACATGCAAATCTGTGATCAGCCACCTGCCACTATCAAGGAGTGACACAGGTGCATCCCCTGGGGTAAATTTGCAGTTTCTCATCCAGTTGTCCAAGTTACGCTTAAATATGTCATAAAGGAGCTTTATGAGAAGTTTTAGGAGGAGCTTTATTCCAGAGGAGTGGCAACCTCTGGGAGATATAGCTGTCTCTCCAGCATGTTCTGTTTATGTCGCAAGCTAGGTTAAGGTCCGTAGATCAAGTTAATCTTGTCGCATTTGACTTCCAGATGTGTAGCAATTCTATTAGGGCAGGGTCTGAGACTGCTATCTAGTTCAGGTGGAGGTCACCTCTAAGCAATCAATATGACACATAGTACAGTGACAGTGACTTCAGTCTATCCCCATAGGACATGTGCTGAAGACCCTGCATTTTCTTGGTAAAAACCTCTTTGGTCTCTCCAGTTGCTGCAGGTGTCTGGTGAGGTACATACAAAAGGGAGCATTGTACTCTATTATTGGTCTGATGAGGGATGAGTACAAGGGGGTTATAACCTCCTTTGCTCTGGATGCCATGCCTTTACTTATGAGATGAGCAATGTAGAAGACATTCCTCATCCCTGTGGACATGTGCTAATCAAAGTTGAGGCAATCAACCTGTGTTCCCAAATTTCTCACCGCTGAGTTTGAACTTAGGGTGTTATTGTTGATATTGTAATTTGCAGGGATATCCTCCTTGCAGAATGGGATGATAATGCATTTTTTTTTGCATTGAGTTTAAGACTGTAGCACCAGTCATTTGTCTGTATAAGTCCATTTTGTAGTATGTTGACATCATTTGAAGATTCAATGACTGTCCCCAGTTTTCAGTCATCAGTGAACTTTGTGAGCCACAGACCATCTACTTTTGTCTGAACTTCTGAGAAATAGTTCCCAAACAGTAGAGGACCCAGCACTGATCCCTGTGGAACACCCACCACTGGTGACAGGTCTGCTGGTAGAGGTGGAATCCCCGACTTTGACCGAGTGTGTTTTGCCAGTGAGCAGTCAGTGTGCCGGCTGACTATCCACCTGACATATGGGTTGATTCCCAGCTGGGTAAGTTTCTCAATGATGTCAGAGTGGAGGATTGTGTCAAAGGCCTTGGCTAATTCTAGATATGGAGTATGCACTGATTTGCCTTCATCCAGGGCTTTGGTGAAATTCTCAAAGAACTCTGCTAGGTTTAACAGCATGATTTTTCCCTGACAAAACCAAACTGGGTTGGGTCAAGAGTTTGAAGGTCTCCTATATCTTTATTAATAAGGCCCATGATGATTTTCTCCATTGCCTTGCAAATAAGGATGGTTAGGCTTATGGGTCTATACTTCCCAGGGTCCCTTTGGACTCACTTTGTGTAAGGGAATAACTGTTGCTGTTTTACATTCGGTTGGGACAAAGCCAGTACTTAGGCTGTGGTTGAAGAGGGTACCCAATGGTTCCACCAACTCATGTTTTAGACCATTTAGTATGCAGCCTGGGATATTGTCAGTGCCCATAGAGGCTGTGTTTGTGGCCTTGGAGAGTGCTGTTATGACTTGCATTTTGGAGATACTAGGTGGAGGACTGGTGATAGGTAAGATATGGGATGTGATTGGTGGGTACAGGGGGGGGTGAAATTTCCTCTGAACCTATCTGCTAGCAGGTTGGCTATTTCTACAGGTTCAGTGTAGGTGGTACTGTCCACTACTAACTGCACAAATTTGGGCTTTCCCATTTAGATTTCTGGTATAGCTAAAGAATGCCTTATGGTTATCCTTAGCTGTGGATGCTAATTTCATTTTATAGTTGGCTTTAGAGGATTTTACACGATGTCTGATTTGCCTGTTCAAGCTGTGGAGGTTGTTCTTCCACTGCTGAGACCATTCTTCCTTGCTTTTGGACAGTATTTTCTTCCTCTTATTGTATAGCCTATTGATGCTGGATGTCCACTAGCATGGCCTGTTTTTTCTAGTGGACCTTGTTTTGATCCTTTAACGTGTGGCTGAATCTATACATTTGTATAGGTGTTTACACATGGCATTGGTGTATACCTCAGTATAGGTGTTCTTGTCGTCAGTGGGAACAGGGGGGTTGAAACTATTAATACCATCACTTAGAATGCTATAGTTTGCTTTGGTGAGGGTTTTTTAACCTGATTGCTCCTGATGGGGGGGTCAGGTATGATTGTTACTTCGAATGAGACAGATTTATGATCAGATTTTACCAGGGAGGGCCCCACACAAGGGGTGGTACAGTGATCTCACATGTTGGTGAGTACCAAGTTGAGGACTTTTAAAACTGAACAAGAAAAAAAAGAGAAGGGAGAAAGAAAGAAAGAAAGAAAGAAAGAAAAAGAAAGAAAGAAAGAAAGAAAGAAAGAAAGAAAGAAAGAAAGAAAGAAACAGCAGTACCTATATACAATCTTCATTACATTTAAAAATACCTCAGAAAACTTTACTGTCTAGTATGCAAAGAACACATACATCACAAAAATAGTACTATTAAGAAAAAAAAATGTTTTCTTTACTTACAGTTAACTTTCTCCCCTTTCTTCCCCTCCCAAAGCATTTTTCCGAACTTCAATTACATGAAGTAAGGCATATATTTTAGTCCCCTACAAGTCCAACAGATTCTGAAAAAGTCCAATACTTCCAAATGTTGTTGTTCTGTAATATTTCACAAACATAATTATTGTATTGTAATCAACCATTAAGTTACTGGTGTTATTCCTGTTCATCTCCATCTCCCAAATCCGGTCTCTTCTTCATTCCAATGTACTCTCGATTCTTCTAGTCAACTCTCATCCTCCCCTCCTTCTCGCCAACATTTTCCATTGAAACAGTAGAAAAGTTTTCACAGATACAGTCTCTCTGTGGTCTTTATTACTGGAAGAACAAGAAGCAGAACTTCCTTATGTTTTACAGCTCACTTTTTGTTGGAACTTTTGTATGTCATCCTTAATATGTTCTATGTCAAAAAATTATTTTGTTCCTCCAGGGAAGAATACATTGAAGAAAGCTGGATACAGGAGTTTGAATTTCACACCTGCATCTTGACATTCCCTGAATAGTGAAATGAATTTACTCCTCTTCTGCCTGGTGTACAATGAGCAGTCATTCTCCACAAACATTCAACTGTCTCCCACGTTTAGTATTTTGTCCTTCTGCCACAGTTTTGTCAAAATCAACTCCTTATGCTGGGAGGATTGCATCTTTACTATTAAAGGTCTAAGTTGCTTTCTCATAGCCAGGTTTGGAGCATACACACAATGTGCCCTTTCAACTAACAACTCCTGCTGTGAAATACTAGTCCAGTTGCTTATTTGTGCTTTCATAACATTAATGCAGTCTGTTAGTTCCAGCTTCTCTGGTATAGCTGGAAATCTCAGGTTTTCCTACATAATCTGTCCTCTAATTCTATTATTTTATGAAACACTTCTTCCTGAGCAGTTTCATATTAAGGCAGCCTTTTCTTCATTTCAACCTCTGTTTTTTGCAGCTTTATCACCTCATCTGAATATCTGTTTAAAACTTCTTCCTTTTTTCCAGCCTCCTGTTGTTTGTGTTGACATACTCCATCTGTGTTTTGTTTGTTTTAACCTGATCTGTGTGCAGTTGTCTTATATCTTCCTGGAGGCTACTGGAAGCCATGTCTGGAGGTTGCATTACTTTCTGCTGAACAGCCGCAGAACTTTCCCCAGTCAGTGTTTTTTCCTTGCTTTTTTTAGCTGATTTTTTTCCGGGTGCTCTGTATTTCTTTTTCCTGGCATCCAGGCAGTACACTTACTAGCCAGTTACTGAAATTACCCATAAACTCAGAAGTCTACTGGCCTTCTCTGTTGAGTTCCTGTTTTCACACTGGGAGAGCTAGAGTCAAGCTGTTACTAAATGTGCAGCCATCTTGGAAGTCCCAGGCTGAGGACCTTTGTGCCCCTTGGGACACTGCAGACTATTTGCACCAGGGCAT
Organism: Protopterus annectens; assembly: GCF_019279795.1. Taxonomy (NCBI): domain Eukaryota; kingdom Metazoa; phylum Chordata; order Ceratodontiformes; family Protopteridae; genus Protopterus; species Protopterus annectens. The sequence goes on from NC_056726.1 coordinate 1,878,038,860, forward strand.
TTGAGCTAACAAAGTCCAGTAACTTTTGGGAGAACATGTTTGTACTTGTATATGATTCCCAATTGATGGAAGGATAGTTGAAGTTACCCATAATCAGAATGTTTGGCTGTATTGCAAGTGACTCAATTAGGTCCAGGTAGGGAGTGTGGTTATCATGCTTCATGTTCATCAGTATCTATAACTAACAGTGACATGGAGGTGGGTCTTACTTACAGTTAGTTCTACTTGCAGTAACTCTATGGGGTCTTTCTGTCTAACCAGTCTTGAGGTGTATTCATCTCTGATAAAGATTGATATTCTCCACCTGTGTTTTTTTCCATATTCATTTTGAGATCTGAATATGAGTAAGGCATTGTTGCCTTGCATGGCCGAGGTACTTTCTGTGGCCTTGAACCATGTCTCAGTAATTACACAAATATCAACATCTTCCAGAGTAAGAAGTGCTTCCAGTGAGTGCAGTTTCTGATTTATACTCCTAGTGTTAAGCAGTAAAACCTTGAGTTTGTCTTTAGTGGACATTTTTTCATTGAGAATTTTGTTCTTGTGACATTGACAAAAAAAGGCAGTATGGGGGAGGCAATGCCAATAACCAAAAACCAGCAGTTGACAGGTGAAGACAAACTCTGGCAAAGCAGCATGATCTATCTACCATATCATCCCAGGCTGACAAGTACTGGATCCGACTGGATTGACCCCAGAAGCTAAGCCAATTGTTAAAATCAATCATTTTTTGCCTGCATTGTGGCATCATCTCAGGTGAAGGTAGAATGCTGTTTAAGTCCAGGGACATATCTGCCTGGGACACACAATCAGAGAGCTCAGTCATGTCTCTCTTCATTTACTCTAGTGAGGTATTTCTCAAGTTGTTCACTCCAACATGGACTATGACACAGTCATAACAGTACTCGATATTGAGAGACTTGAGTGCACGTGTGATTTGGCAGATCCTAGCACCTGACAGGCAACTAACTGTGGCATTCTCCTTGTCCAACTTGGTGAGTGGGACATCTGTGTGTCTCTCCTATGACCAAGACGTTTAATTTTGAGGTGTTTTGCCTTAAGGGCTTGTTGGGTGAGACACTGATGCATTTGTTTTTGTGTGTAGTGGATTCTTCTGGGACTGTATTATGGGTAGACTGTTTGTGCTTGGGAGGTCTCTGCTCTTTAGGTATACTTCTGGAGAGTACCTCTGCATACGTGGGTTTATGTGTTGTGACCTGATTGGTTTAAGAGGTTAAGTGTGTGCTGACAACCTGATCTGTGTCTGTTTTAATGTGCTCGAGAGTGAGAGAGCATATATTCTAGATTCAAAGTATAAATGCATCTCTCACATGTTGAATTTGAATGTTTAGGAGTAACAGGTTGTCAGTATATATGATGCAATTGTTACATTGCCTCAAGATGGCCATGTCAATCAAGTAGGCATTGGGAAACTGTCCCATTATGTTAGGAATATTCAGCGACAAGAAGTGGGGAGTAAGCTAGATGGATCAGGTTCAGTTGAAGGACTAATAATAATGAACAATATTATGAGAGATTGTTGGGCTGGAGACCTGCAGCGATGCCACAAAAATGCACATCTAAGTTGCCCTCCAGGCAGTTGTGCCCAACTGAGTTGCACATAGAGAAGCAGGGAAGTCTTGGAAGGTGCACAAGCAGTTCTCTATGGGAAAATTTGTCTTTCAAAACCTTTGTGTCTGTAACCAGTGGTACTAAGCCTTGCTGTGCAGAGAAGGTTGTGAGGCATAAATATAAGCAAAGTTAAGCACTTTTTAGACAAGCTAACCAATGGAAATGCTCAGCACTGAGCCTTACTCCAACAATCTCCACTCAGATGGTTCCTTGGTTACACTCTTCTGCCACAAGGATGCAGGGCGTCCCTCTTTTGTGAATGATAGCTAGATCTAGTGCTCAGACAATGTCAAACAGATTGGATTATTCAGCAAGTTTGCATCAAGTCTATGCTAAGCTAAAAAGTCCGGCAAAAAACTGCAAAAACAGTTACAAAAATAAGCAGCAAAACAGTAAAAAACAGCAAATAACAGATTAAAAGTACAATGAAGGATAAACAGATACTTAATTCTTGTAGGTATCAATGGATGTTTTGGCTCACCCTATCTTTATTTGACTAATGTGTAAAAGGTCCAAACAGCCAGTTTGTCTTGTACATAAACAATATAATGCTCTTGTACTTTCTCAAGCACACAAATGATATGAATATGTTTTTCATTGCCTTCAATCTCTATAGTCTACTTGCCTTCCTTTAATTATCTATAATTCAGTTAACAATATGCATAATGTTCTTTTAGCTCCTTTATCATTCTTTTAGTGGAACTTGCATGTACATTTAGTGCATCCACAGCCTTTGCTTGTGTCTCACCTTTGCTTCTGTGATATAATTATCACATTTACCACTCAGTTTCTCTAACTCTCTCTCTCTCTAAAAGGCCAACATCATTTCCCAAGTTACCATATTCTAGCTTACCTCCTAGCACATCTTCCCATAAGTCTTTTGGGGATACCTTCACCTTGTCACCATTCACTACTAAAGCTTCCATACTCCATAACATATATCCATCAGCTTAAGAAAACCAAGAAACTTCTGACATTGATTCCTGCCTCTGCCTGATGGCTGGTTCCTGTTTTTTTTTTCTTTTTTAGGCTACTAGTGGCATTTTATGACTCTATCACGTCTGGTGAGATTTTTAAATCTACTGAAAAATACAATGAGCATTATGTAAACGCATGACTAACAAATTGATTCATAGAATTATCACTACTTAAACTTCTATACTTGTATTTAGTTATCAAAAAACATAATTTCAGGAGCTTTCTGGTTCACCATAGAATCTTCTTCATCATCAAAAGAAGTTGGAAATTTCTTCTTTTTAGAATTAGGACCCATGCCTGTATTTGCATAATGCTGTACCTTGAAGATGGTTTATAATTAAAATGCAGCAAGTATAAAGTGATTAATGAAAACATAAAAAAACAGATGGTTTCATTACTTACAAATGTGGCTGTGAAGATAGGTGAAGGCTGCCAGCCTAGCCAGATAGAATTTTATAGATAATTCTGTCATTTGTAAATATTAATATAAGCCACAGACTTGTTCTCTTAAATGGGAAAAAAATGTTGCTAAATGTTAAACTTCAAAAATGTAACAGTAGTGCACTCTGCTGTAAGAAAGCTAAGTCAAGCATTTTATGACTGTCTTTGATCTTTAAAGTCGGCTCCGATATATCTGGAAGAAGGAATTCTGCCTATTGTTTTGAGGCCAGAGTTAATGGCTAGAATTTGCACATATAAATGTCCTTTATTGCTCTGGTTTCTGACCAGGTGTAAAGAATGTAAATGTAGTTTCTGTTAGCCTGGGAACACCAGAGAAGTGTAAAGAATGATGTCATGTGAAGCAGCTCTGTGTTATCAATTTAAAGAGAGAGAATTAGAGAGGTCAGAGCATTTGTCTTGAGAACATTCAAGTCACCACTCTGCCTGTTCTATATGTAAGTTATTTAGAACTGTGTTTTCTCTTAGAAATAGCTAGGAATTAGGAAGATTAGACTAAGTGTTTGTCTGTGATGATGTTAGAACGTTTCTACCATATTATTTTAAGTATTTCTCTGCGATCTCTGAACTCTTGACTAGCACTGTGTAGTAAGAAGTATTGTCTTGTGGTTTTATTATTTATTATTAAATATTTTTAAACCTTTCAACTGTGGCTGTTTGTTGTAGAGATAATTTAAGCTCTAAGAGTACATTGCATGTATATAGTGATTCTGTACCAAATCACTCCAAATAAGTCTTGACTGTTAGGTCACACTTACCATTTGGATAATAATATTGCACAGTAATAATTGGACACCCTTTTAAGCACCTTTGAGGAGCTGATAAATATTAGTGGGTGGTGGCAGTTGGTACTACCTTTTAGACCGGGCAGAAAAGGGGCACAGCTGGAGTACCTGTGCCAGCCTTCCCCAGGAGTGTCTGTGTGGTTGTATAAACTCTTATCTCAAAGTGTGTGTGTCAGCTACTTGGGCAGGGACACAAAGCACTGGTTGGACAGAGAGGCTGCTGGAAGTTTTAGCTTGCCCACTAGGCTGAGATCTGGAACCTATAGCTGTGCAAGTGGGGAGTCTTATTGGGGACCTGGAGAGAAAGGGAGAAACCAGCCCCAGACTGACTATGATCTCTTAAGGGAAATTGTACTTTACTTTGTGTGTATTTATTATCCTTTCCCTATATGGATGCCCTTCACTGGTGTTAGTGTTGAGGATTGAGGCTCCTTGATTGCTGGGCCAGTGCACGGGCATCACATATTAACAAATGTATTTACTTAGAATATATAGAAAGTCACATCACCTCCCTAAAGAGCCACAGGTAGCATGTTGACATCTAATACTAATTCTGTTGTCACTCTCACACCTTTTTCAAAATACTGTAGCATTCATAGCAAGGGACTGCCTAGTACCTACCTATGAAGCCTAGTACCTACCTATGAAGCCTAGTACCTACCTATGAACCTATAAAAATCTTGATGATTGGATGGGAAATAGGAAATTCACCCCAGGAATCACTTCTGTAGCTCTGCTCGACAGGGACACAGGAAAATAATTTTCTTGGGAGGCAAAAGCCAGGGTACCTTTTTGGCTAGGCTTATATAGGCCCTAGGGCTAATAGCCTAGTACCTACCTATGAACCTACCTATGAACAGGTACATTAAAAAAACTGGTAAAAGTGAGGTTTTCATTGTGTGACTGAGTCACTTTTCAGTAAAACCTAATCTTGTTGAACCCACTTAGTTTAACTGGTAATCATTGAAAGTTTTTACAACTTACCCTGAGGGTAAGAGTGCAGGAGGTAATGGTGGCTGTGATGGGCTTTGCCACAGCTGTAAAAAGTATAATGGAGTATCATTTCAATTAGTCAGGTACTCTGGATAGTTTTCATCAAAAAACAAATTGATTAGATGAACCTTATCCATAGATGTGGTAGCTAATTTAGCTCATAGGTGCTTTCCAACACCTCTTTAGTGTATTTAAAGGGAAAGTGTACAAAGATGTGTCAGAAGGCATTCCTCTAGGAATACAATAAATGAAAAGATAAAATGGATGTCACCTAGTGTGGCTAGCTCCCATAAAATATCGAACAGACATCATGCTCTGACTAGACTAGAGCACAAGGTAACATTTGTATACCGGAGACTTTTGTGTTAAAACATATGTTAAAATGGATTGTATGAACATCCATTGAGAACTTAATACATCAAAAGCCAACTGACTGAACACAACTTGTCAATCAGTACCTTATCGAAAAAAAATGAAATAAAACATTGTTTTTTTTTGCAAAGGGCAAGCCCCTTTACACTACCAATGTGAAGGGCAATGCCTCCTTGTTAATGTTATATATATATATATATATATATATATATATATATATATATATATATATATATGTTAACATTGATATCATACTACTGTGGGGAAAGGTAAATTTCCCCATTCCACTGTAGCACAAACTCATACACGACCACAGCCGGCAAGTTTGATCAGCTGTGCCGGCATTTTTATGGGTTTGACAAATTGACTTTTCACAAGTTGTCTGTAACCTCTTAAAATATACTTGTACTGGTTTGACTCATAACAACAAGGGCACTTTTCACACTCTATTATCTCACAGTATTTAAACAAACAAACTTATTTACAGTACTTTTTATGTAAGTGTCATTAATGTGATCCACAGTCATTTGAAATTCATGCAGAGAACTTGTATAATGTTAAAGACCTTTGCCTTGAGATCACCATTTCATTTTGTGAAATCCTGTCATCCCTCTATTGCAGTATTAACGATGGCACAGTGGTGCAGTGGTTGCATTGTACAGAGGTTCTCTGGTTCAATTCTGGGTTAGGGTGTCCTCTGGAGTGGAGTCTGCATGTCTCTGTGTGGGTTCTCTTCAGGTGCTCTGGTTTCCTCCCACATTACAAAGACATGCCTCTGGAGTGTTTCTTCATGGGCCTCTGATGAAAATTGGCTTTGTTCCAAGTCTGACTTTTCCAGTAAATAAATGTTAAATGAAATAAATAAATATACTAGAGTTCTCTTTATAACTGGATATGCCAGCATGGCATTAGGAACAACATTAAGCCTACTTAATTATGGGACTATAAGAGGAATTCACACAAAATAATCCATTGTTTTATGCCCTTCAATTTTAGCCAGATTTCTGACAAGTCTACTCAAATAACACATTAATATGTTTTTTTTTTTTTAAATTGGAATATCACAGATGGAATAAAAGTATGAAACCATAACTGAATGTGGACGATTAGCGAGTGTAAAAAAATAATTAATAAAAATTAATTTAAACAGTAAATAAAAAAGAAAACTAAAGCATATGACTATGCTAGCAAAAGTAATTGCAGTGTATTTAAGGGCTTGCCATTTTAATTTCCCTTTGCTAAATGTGGCTTAAAAAGGTGTGTTTTGTGAGTAAAGGAAAAATAAAACAAAAATAATGCAGTTGTGTGTGTGTGTGTCTAAACAAAATGTGTGAGTATGAGAGTGTGTGCGTGCATGTGTGTGTGTGTGTGTGTGTGTGTGTGTGTGCATGTATGAGAGATGGGGGGGGCAGAAAGAAAAATAATGCATGTGTCCACATACATCTCAACTTCTTTGCTCATGAATTCTATACAAAGCCAACAGTAATGAGGTGGGAATGATCAAAAATCATACACAATTTTAAATACTACCCCAAGTCACTTAAAAGGTTAACAGAGCAATGAGTTTTGCATCAACATGCATTTTCTGAAAAATAAAAGTATGAAATTATAATGGCTGGAGTTTTTGACAAGCTCCAGAATCTTTCATGAGGTAGAAGCAGGAGAGAAATATGAGACAAACATGGGAATGTTCCACAAAATCAGAGACAGATGAGAGGTATGTGAGGAAAAGATACATTGCTTTACACTGTATGAATTTTTAATTAATTTGGCCACAATGAGATATCTAAGATGTAGACAGTCAAGAAAGCCATTGTAATTGCTGAACACATGTGTGTATGTGTGTTTCTGTGTATATGCGGGTATATGTGTTAGTATGCATCTGACTTTCTGTGTATGTTTGAGAGACTGACTCTCTCTGGATCTGTTAAGAGTGTGTGTGTAGGGGATATGGCCAAGATGGCTATCTGAGATTAGCAACTGATGAAAGCTCTGTGACTAAAAACCTTTCTCTAACAGAAAATATTATCAAAAATGTAAGCTTTGGATATACTTGGTAGCTTGGAGTTCTTCAAACACTGTAATTTTCATGTTAGAATTTCGACTGCTTGGATAAGAGAGAAGAGACTTCAACATGAGTCACTCAAGAAATGGTACTCAGGATTCTTGTGTTAAAAAAAACATGCAGTCACTAATATAGTATACAGGATGTAAAACTTAAAATGGACAAACTGGATACCATAATAGAAAGTTTCAAACAAGAGACCAGAAAGAAGATGAAACAACCTTTAGCTAATAGTATAAGAAGCAATGAAAATGTTGATGGATTCACAATTAACAAGGATTGTCAATCTAAAATACAGCTGTCTGCAGATGGTATTTTACTAACTGTAGGAGATTTAAATTATTCAAATGAAACAGATGAAACAATGAGTGAGAAGGTCAGTGAAAAACCAACCAGTAAAAAGAAAATGTAAACAAAATGAAATAGATGAGGAAATTGAAAAGTATCAAGAAGTATCTTCTCTGCTGAAATCTAATAATAACAAAACTGAAACTTTAGTGTTAAATCAATTACTAGATAGTACGTTTAGAGATAAATATAAATATAATTGGGGAAAGAAAAGATCTAAACTATTTAGGAATAAAAATGTGTCAAGATGTGAGTAAGATTATTAATAATTCTGAAAAAATAATTGAAGAACTGTTATTTCTTATTAAAATGCAATGATTTTTTTTTAATTGCAAGGATAGGTTAGTACTTATTAAATGATTATAACTCAGGATTACATGCATATTGCATTCAGTAGCTTTAATACCTGACAAAAAAACTTTTAAAGAAAATGGAAAAAATGCTAACTTCATTCTTAATGGTATTCTAAAAAGTGAAAAATTGATTATGGAAAGCATATAAGATTATGAGAATATGGTGCTATTAGCTTACCAGATGTTGCTGCAAATTTTAACTGTATTATACTCTGTATGGACTCAACTTATACTAGTCCATGGAAAATCATTCAGGAGCAGATTTTAATAAATTCTTATAGGTTCATAGGTGTGTACTAGGCTAATGGCCCTGGAGCCTTTACAAGCTTACCCCATAGAAGTGCCCTGGCATGGTGCTGCCCATCGTTAGTTCCCAGTGCCTCTATCAAGTAGAGCCACTGGAGTGATCCCCGGGGTGAACTTTCTATTTCTCACCCACTCATCAAGATTTCTCTTGAAGAGGACCAGTGAGGTGCCTGCTTGACATGTATGGGAAGTCTATTCTAGAGCATGGGCAGTCTCTGGGTTATGAACCTGTCCCTCCAGCATGTTCTGTTGATTGTGGTAATGAGGTTGAGGTCTCTGGAGTGTGTGGTGCAGAGAGATTGGGATTTCTTTAGATGTAGCATTTCTAACAGAGCTGGTTCAGACATGGCTTTGTAGGTCAAGCAGAGACACAGAGAATAGCTGGAGTGTTTTGAGTCTGTCCATGTAGGATGTGTTTAAGGCCTAATCCTCTTCCTGAGGTACTTTTGTGGCCTTTCCAGCTGTTGCATATGTCTAGTGAAGGGCATGCCAAATGGGGCATTATACTCAATGATTGGCCTAATGAGGGAAGAGTAGAGAGAGATGATGACCTCTTTCTTCCTGGATGCAAAACCCTTGGTAACGAGATGTGCCACACAGAAGGACTTTCTAACCACAGTGGCAATGTGGTGGTTGAAGGAGAGGTTGCTGTCAACCTGTGTCCCCAGATCTCTTATAACGCCTTCAGTGTTCAGTGGGCTCCCATTGATGTGGTAATTACTGGGAACTGAGTTTTTCCCAAAAGGGATAACAACACATTTTTTGGCATTAAGCTTAAGACCATGGTTTCAACACCAGTCATTGGTCTTATAAGCTTATCAAATATGATAAATTAGAAATAGGTAACAATCCTTTCATCTGGTTAATAAAATTTACCTTAGAAGGAAATTCATTTCAGACTTTAGACTCTGCCTATATCAAATCAATTCTTAAAACAGTTAAGAAGTATGTTTTTAAAATTCCATTAATATCAAAATGGAAATATCTGTGCTTTCCCATTACACCCATCCCTAGATTTAAAGAAACTCAGAACAATGTTAAAACAAATTTACTAAAATGGAATGGATTAGTATTATGATCTGATTACTTTGAAAAATGGAAAACCTAAGTCACCAGATTTTTTAATGAAAAATTATGTTAGCTGGATCTGTTAACCAGTCAATATTATCTGTAAGTAAGAAAATATATGAATTTGTAGATAATTTGAGTGAAGAGGAACAGAACACTATTCCCCCATTATATGAATACATGAATGTTATAATGGACCTGCAAATGAAGCTTGTCCAAGTTATATAAATTAATTATAAATAATAATAATAATAATAATAATAGTTATGCACAATTTAGATAGTACTGGATTGAGTGACTCAAGAGATATTAAGAATAAAACGTTGTTACTTAAATCAGTCAAACTTCTTCAAGCTTAGACTGGAAAGGTTTTATGTGGAAATATATACATAGGATGTTTGTTACTCCCTATGAAATCTCTAGGTTTAGTAAAATGACTTCTTCTGTCTGTTGGAGATGTAGTAAAGATGTAAAAGCTGATTGGACACACATGTTTATGGATTGTGAAACATTAAATGCATATTGGGAAGACATCAGTATGTTTTTAATGGGTTATTGTCTGATAATTATTCTTTACCTAGGTCAATAAAACTAATGAATGTTTCACTTCCTTTATCTGTAAAAGCCAAACACCAAAAACTATTCTGGAGTCTCCTGGGAGTAGCTAGAAAAGTTATTACAAACATTGGAAATCAAATTCAGTTCATACATTCAAAGAATTGTTAATTTTAACAGCAATACTATGTAAAACTGAAAAAGAAATGATCAGAATAAGATATATAAATCATACTAATACTTTTAGTGATTGGGATAGCATTGAAATGTGCTTTTGAAATACCAAGTCTCTTAATGTGTTAAGTGTTTAAGATTACCTTGATGATTCAATGTATTCCTAACATTGTATAACAGTGTGTGATATTGAAATCCTTCCTTTCTGAGAATATATTGTAAATATGTTCAATTAATAAACATTTTCTTTAAAAAGTAATGTGTGTGTGTGTGTGTGTGTGTGTGTGTGTGTTTGTGTGTGTGTATGTGTGTGTGTGTGTGTGTGTGTGTGTGTGTGTGTGTGTGTGTTTGTTTAGACATTAAATACATATACTATGCATGAATGTATGTATGTATATTTTGAATGTAAAATAGGTCATTCAACAACAATTACGTATCATACAGCAACAATGAAACATTAAGCATTATAACTTTTTTACACTGAAAAAAATGCCTATACTACTAATTAAACAATTGCAGACAAATTGTACAGATATCTCATTTTCTAAGTGCAATGTTCTCCAGGGTGGGAGTTATTGGAGAAATAATGGATCTTCCATATCCATGATGTTTCAGTGATTACACGTATATGGAAACCTTCCAAATGCAGGAATGACTTAAAGTTCGGCAGCTTGCTGTTTAGACTTCCAGAAATGAGCAGATTCACTTTAAGCCAACATTATATGATAATCTTATTTTAGTCACTGTTTATATTGTGAATTTGTTTTCAGACATTCCACATGAGATTGGATTATTCTAATATCATGCAGCATTATTAAAAATCAGTAATGTAACTGCAAAATATGTTAATATAATTATAGGATTAATGAATATAGTGTTGTACAACAATTTTATTTATTTTGAAGGTTAATATTATAAAAAAAGCAAGAAGCTGTGGGTACTTTATGTGTTTCTCTTTTTGCTAATTTAGTATTTTTTTTAATTGGGATCCAGATGTGTTTTTAAATCAAAATATGCCAAGCATTGGGTCCTTTATGTAAGATATTTTGACAGCACTTGAATTTTTGACAGGTTGTTTAGAGTTATTACTTAAATTCATGGAATTTATTAAATCATCCACTACCTTTTTTTAAACTTTACATATTAATGGCCAGGTGATATGATGATAATAAAGGGCAATTCACATAATATGTTTAGTTCTTATATATACATGAATAAAACAGTTTCTAATACCTGTTTATATAATGGTAGTAGCCATCTCTCTAAGCAGAAGAAAAATATCAGCATGGGTCATATGGTAAGAACTTCTAGCACAATTTCTGAGGAGAAATTATTTGTGATGAACTTCATTTTTGGATAGTATGTTTTTACAAAGAGGGTACTTGAAGTGCTTTATAAAATGCAATAAGTGATATTAAAAGGGATAGACATAATTAATATAAACCTATTCTAGGGGATAGTGGTGTAATAACTGTAAAAGGTAATCCTTTGGACAAGTTTAAAAGAGCTATGATTTTATGTTACAATGCAAATGTAAATAATACCTGGGATATTATTAGTTCAACAGGAAATTTACTCTTTTACTATGAGGACATTAATAAAATACCAGGAGAAAACCCCAGTTTTGTTTATAAAATAAACACAAATTTAAAGGAAAAGTTAGAAACAGGTGATAATTGAATTCACATCAAATAAAAAAAAACTGGAATTACAAATATGGGGTGTGTACACAGTGTAATTTTTTACTAGATGATAATATAAATATTGCTAATTATAATGGGATAATTAATATAAAGCATAATTTTACTTGTGGTAACTTTGGAGTGCTTTTTTTAGCTATTTATAAGATATGAGGCATATTATATTGATAAAACTGAGATGTTAGAGGAAACATATTTACAAACATAATTGCAATATAGTCAAACATAATGAAATGCTGTATTATATAAATATTCCTTGGATTGTTCAGTCTTTGCAAAATTTTATTTTATAGTGCTGAAAGGAGTTCTCTGAAATCCAAGAGAAGGTCCCTGGTAGTTGAAAATAGAGAATAAGGATCTTATATGGCAAACTGAATTCATTACTCATATTTATCTTGGACTCCATAAGTACATATCTATAAGCATCAAGTTAAAGTTGTGCACTGGCTAGGCTTTGAAATATTTTTTTTTATTTGTTAGTTTTTTATATATGCATGGCATTTATATTTTATTCCTATGCTTGTGTACAATGGTTTATACATATACATATATATAGACAGATAGATATAGATAGATATAGATAATGTCACGTGTATGCCATGTGGTTTTAAGATGGTATTTAAACAGTGGGGAATATGCGATTTGTAGTTCTGATGAAGTCCAATATATTTGTAAGATGAAAGCACTGGACAATTAAGTGTTGTCTTTCAGAGTCATCAAAGTGCTTTTTGAGTGGTTATATAAACATTTAATTAAATATTTTGTAATTCTTATTTACTTGTTATAACCCATCATAGAGTTTATAGGCAATTCATTTCTGGCTTATCACCAAATACATTAAAGAAAAACCTACCTATTAACTAAGTGCCAAGGATAAATGTCATTAAAACAACAATAACCAGATCACCTTTGCTATCAGACTTAGAAACTCTGAGGTTATAGGAGTGTACCCTGCTTTAGGAATTAAACAAATGCCACCCTGTTTCCTCTGCCTACAAAGTCTAGTTGGATTTTTGTTTCGTTAATCTATTTTCTTTTGTTATAAGGGATAACGCTTCTTCAGAATTAAAATTAATACTGGACTTGGCTTTGGCTTTGTTATGGTACACTACTTATAAATGTGATGTAATGATATGTGCCTTCACAAAATACTTGAGTGGTTTGTCTAACTATTCCTATACTGAATTTCTTTTCATACTTTTTTGTAAATCTTTGTTATCTATTTAATACAACTATAAATATAAATGCATGCACAGAGATTAGACTGTAAAACAGTCCTAAAACATACAATTACATCAACAGATATGCAAATTATAACACAGTGAAATTCCGAAAGAGAATTTCAAAAACTTAATAAGTAAATTAACATCTGCAACTAAAGGAGTAAGTGCTTTCATTACAATGACGTTTTTCAGTCTCTGAAGAAGTCCTTGGGATGAAAGTGTTTACTTGGGTGCAATAAATGTGATTATGGCTCCTTTCATTGTGCAGTGGATTTTTTAACTTTTTCATTCAAAGTTTTGCTTTCATGGCAGGGGGCAGTAAATTTATTTGCTTCAATTTCAAAATCTTTAACATGCATGTTAAAAACAGATGGCCAGGGAGTAACTCACATATTATTAAATAGGCAAACACATGCCTTATTTTATTTTATATATAAACAAGTAACTCATCTCTTCTCATTTCATTCTCAAAGGGCCCATCTTCATAACACTATAGTGACATATTTTGCTTTTCTTGTGTGAAATATGACTAGCACAGCCTGTATGATCGCTAATATTACAAGAATATCTTTCTCTTCTGTCCCAATGTAAGAAAGCAATTTACTGTATATATCAGTCTATGCTCCTCTGTCTTCCATTTTCTTTCATAAAAAATAATGTTGCTAAGACAAAACCAAAAGCAAACTTCTTTAGTAACAGAGACATTTTCCTAACATTTTCTACTCCTAATTTTATACACATTTTTCCTTCCCTATTTCTGTCTTAGCTCCCCATAACCTTTCTGTTAGGATTTACCTAGAAATAGAATAAACACTTATTCACATAATACTAACTTGAATATATGTTGCCCCTACCATAGCTAATTCTTTACTTGTAGTTGTAGACACTTAGACTACAGTCCACATCTATCCCCAGCACACAGAAGGATTATTGGCATGTTATCCCCTTCTCTCCATCTTAGTAGCACAAATTCACCACTACTTTTATATACCAGTCAAGCTACCCATATCCCCCTGCCTCCTACTCTGTCTCTCCAATAACCATATTTTCTATATGTATGTACTTAGATACAATCCTCTCATTCCGCCATCTTCGTAATCCACCCTCCATTCTTAATGATCCTGCCATCATTCTACTCCTACAAACTCCTCTGTCTCCTTATCCTTTGCTCCATTTCTCTTTATACCAATCAGTCACCTTTCCTCACTACAGAAAATCTTTCCCTCACCAACTCATAACTCTTCACCCCCCCTTTCCTGGTCTTCACAAATATTCTACCTTTCTTAAGCCTATCCCATTCTATAAACACACACATTCATTTTTCTATGTCCTTCTCCATCTCAGCCTTTCTAGTTTCCTCCTCCTTTCCTCCAAGTTCCAATGCAACAAACTATTCTCTAGATTGGTTATTCTCTGTGACATATTCACTGCCACAGTTTGAAACAAATACAGGCACACCCCACCTTCTCAGCAACTTACATCTCATCCTCTCCTTCCCTATCCTCCCTGTATTCTCTCCTCACACATATCTATAACAGATCCTTTGAAGCTGTATTAGCCACAGATCACATAGACTAATTATTACATGCTTCAATATATTCAAAATCATGAGCAGTACCTTTTCTTCACTCCTTTCACCCATATCTGTTTCTTTGAACTTCCACAACAACAGATTTTCCCTCTTCATCACCCTTACCCTACCAATGGGCTCCCCGCCTCCATCTTTGTTTTTATTTCTTTTAAGCTTTTCAACCACCCCTTCACCTCAAATGCTTTAGCCCTTCCTTCCTTAATTCTCATATCTGATCCCTACTTCTTTTATTCCTATAACCCCTGAAACCCATAATGTCCATTATCTAGGTAGCTTTATGTCCATCCCATTTCCTTTCCCCTATTTCCCCTATTCTCATCTATCTCCAGAGCCACCATATCTTACAAAGCTTTCACTTGCCTTTTCTCCTGCCATTAACCTAGATTCCATCTCCAATTATTTTTGCTCTCTCCTCCTGACTTCTACAGTGCCAATACCATCACATGATCCAACAAAATCTGTTCCACCATACACATCTCTTCTACTTCATATACCATATCTGCTCTAGTCAACCTCCCTGCTTGTTTACATTTATCCTTACAAAATGTAAACTAAAGTGCCTCAAGTTCTCCCTCTTCTCCTGCCAAATGCCCACCAAATGTGATCTCTCTCTATTCCATCTTTCAAAGCGTTATGACAGCACTTTTTAAAATCATTCATACAGTGCATTCTATCACTGCCGACACAGCATTACATTGAAACCTCCTCTCCAAAGTACTCTATGCTTGTACCCTGTGCATCCATGCAATTGCTCTCCTAAAAGCCAATGACTCTTCCTTTCTTTCCTTGTTTGTACTATAATATGATACTGACATGATCCTCGAAATATTCTTTGCCTTACCATTGACCTCCCACATGCCCCTTTTATTTCCACCCTAAAGAGTTACTGGCCAGTACTCCTGCATCTCTTCCACCTACTAATTCCAGCTGTCTCAAACCACTGATATCCCCTTTTCTACAAGCCATCATACTTTGTCTTCATTAATGTTAGGGCCTGAAAAAATCTATATGCACCTTTTTATGTCCCAGTCTATCCCAGACTCTCCCTATATTTAACTGGGCTATTACTTCTCTTCAGTTTCCAAGGCAGAAATACATTCCACCTACTCCACCCAACCTACTTCTCACTCATTTAGAGTTAGACCCCCCCCCCCAAAGTCCTTGGGTATGCTGATCCTGCAATACCAAAGCTCCTCCAATCTAAGCAGATCACAGCCAGTGCAGGCCATCCCTATGACCCCCAGCATCCTCTGTTACTATGAACAGCCTAGGTGATGTACTCTCGGAGTATCTTCAAATTCCTAGCCTACATCACTTACCCCTTTCACTCCATGTCATGTTTTAGCCCTTCTTATTTGATGCTCAGACTTTTAATCTCCCCACTCAGACATACTTGTACCCCTCCCCTAACCCTCCTTGTCTCTTCCCACTGCTAGCAATGTCATATCCACCAGATAGACATTGCAAACCCATTAGAAGGCCATGATTGTCACTTGAATGCTTCCTTATTGCATTCCCTAAACTTCTATATCATAATGTTAAACTATAGCTTACTTCCCAGTAACTCTATCATACATGTCCCTAAACATTCACACTCTAGCATATAATGTAAAATTAAAGTATATACATAATAGGCAACCCCTTTTGGTCTTAAGTGTTACTTATCCCACTAAGTTTCCTTCCCACCCACCACTAATGTAAATCTTTTGCCTCCTTACCATCATAAAGCTGGACTGGCCCTAGTCCAATAAGGTTGTTCCATTATCCCTTCAAAGCAGTACTTTCATGCCATGAAGTCTTACCCACACATTTTACAAGGAATATTAGTTTAGAACAACTATATAAACTATATAAATGATTCTACACTTATATGTCAGTGGCTCAAAAGATAGCACACTTACAACTGGTGCTGGTAGACAAGAAGGCTTTGGGTTCTTTTCCTACTCAGATGAGACATTAAAACAAGGTTCCATTTGCTTGATTTTGTTGTACCTCACGTGAATGTAAAAGATCCCATAGCATCTATTGAAAAGAGTCAGTGAAGTTCCCCAGTGTCCTGGCCAAATTTCCCCCAGTAGTACAAATAATATCTCAGATCTCACTGAAAAGAGCCCACTAGCCTAGTGTGACTAACCTGTTCAACAAAAGAATAAATAAAAAATACAATGTAGAGCAATACAAGCCATTTCTATAAGCTCTTGGCAACTAATTAATGTATAGCTGGGCACTCTTTGATCAGTAATGTCCTACCTCTGGTTACCATAGAAAATAATTCCTTACTACCATGAATCTTATCCTCCATATGGTATTACTTGCCATACAAATTCCTTTTTAATTACAGTTGTGCGTTAATCATTGCAATAACATAAAATATGCAGCAGTTTATCTTGCTCAGTACTCATTAATGTTCCCCATACACTTAATTCTAGGAAAATCCTCAAACAACATTTGTGGCCAAATATTTAGTATTTAGTATTTATTACCAAATTCTAGTGGTAATACTGTGCCTCTAATCATATCCAGAATATAACATTTACTTGCACAGTGGTCAAGCACTGCAAGGAAAAAGAGGAATCTAAAACCTGTGTCATAAAAGCATTGGCAAGCAGCATCCTTCTTCACTGCTTAGTCATGAAATCTTATCTTGCACACAATATTATCTATGATGTGCTTTCTAAACATATATTCCTTTACCAGCTTTCAAAACTTTTGAAAGCTGGTAATGCATTTAATGCTGTCAAACAAACAGCAGGCAGAAATGAACGCTGTTAGACACTTTGTTAAATGTGGCAGAGTGAAGTCCTTAGAGTTTTTAAAAGCTGTTTTATCTTTTCCCACTGTTCTTTGCTGACAGGCGCTGCATGCTCATAGTCCCTAGCTCAAAACCTGATCTTAATAGTGCTTAGGTGTCCTTAATAAGCTTTTGTTAAGCACCCCAAAAGTACTGTTAAGCTCAGGTCTCACACTAGAATGTGCTCAATAAGTTAATCTTTTTCTCAGTTTCAGAGCATAATCATGGTTCTCCATCCACTACAAATGTTTAATGTAATCATAGTAAACTTCCTAAATACATTTCTTCTGACAACCAGAGGAAACATTCTAGTTTTTCACTTCACTATATGGACAGAACCAGACCTCCACCAAAGACGACTTAGTGCCAAAAAATAAAATAGTAGGGAAAAAAATGGCTTCTGTTGAGGCTCTGAAGAAGACTAAGCTATGTAAAGGGATTAACACAGGCTGTGCTGGCTGCAGGGGTCAGTAAACAGAGGTCATTGTAACTATGGCTCTAATTAATGAAAGAAGATTCATTTTATTTCTTTTTTATTTTTATTTTTATTTTGAGTGAGTTACTCCCACTAGGCATGGCCTATTTTCCGAGAAGATCTTAGGTGGTATTCATACTGACTAGTGGAAATGTGGCCAGGACACTGGAAAATTCCCAACCTCTTTGGATAACTTTTCTTTAACATTCACATGCTCTACCACTAACTCAGGTAGATGGGACCCCATTTTAATGTAACTATAACAATGAACTCATGTCAAGAATGTAGAAAAAATAAAACTTTAATCAAAACCAACAAAGCTTTCAGGTGTAACCCTTCTTCAGTACAATTCAGCAGTAAATCAGACCTCACAAATAAATAACAGAAAATGACACAACCCACCAATGACATTAAACTAACAATTAAATAATTAAACAATTAATTTAAAAACTTTTAAATAAAAGTTTTTAATTTAAAAACACAGCTAACATTTCAATGTTAGAACAGGCCTACATAAATTTTCACCTAAGTTGCATCTGTCTTTTCACTAAAACATGTTTTATACTGATCTTATCATTTATAAGTGGATGGCTATGGGAAATGCAGTTGGAGATTAAAAGACCGAATAACTGAGCATCGGTCTGAAATTCATAGGGAGATTCCTACAAATGCATTGGCCAGACATGTATCTGAGTATGACATGAGTCATGAATTTAAATTCAGGGTTATTGATGTAGTAAATAGAAGCAGTAGAGGGGGTAATATGATTAATATGCTTGATATAAAAGAATATGAATGGATAATAAGGCTGTATGCAGATAGCCATCCAGGTATAAATGATAAGATCAGTATGAAACCTGTTTTAGTGAAAAGACAGATGCAACTTAGGTGAAAATTTATGTAGGCCTGTTCTAACATTGAAATGTTAGCTGTGTTTTTAAGAAAGTTTTTAAATTAATTGCTTAATTATTTAATTGTTAGTTTAATGTCATTGGTTGGTCGTGTCATTTACTGTTATTTATTTGTGAGGTCTTATTGCTGAATTGCACTGAAGAAGGTTATACCCGAAAGCTTTGCTGGTTTTGATTAAAGTTTTATTTTTCTACGTTCTTGATGTGAGTTCATTGTTATAGTTCTTTTGATATACTCTGTGTCGAGTTTATCATTATCAGTCTATTTTTCTTATGTTTACCTCATTTTAAGGTCTCATATGAAGGGGAGAGGAAAGTGCTTGAGGTTTATAAACATGGCATCTAGAAAAATGGTTACCCACAATCCAAACTGTACGACAGAGACAAAGCGTGTATGTGTGTATGCTTGTGCATTCCAAATTGTGTGTGTGTGTGTTTGTGTATGCTTGTACATTCCAAATTTTGTGTGTGTGTGTGTGTGTGTGTGTGTGTGTGTGTGTGTGTGTGTGTATGCATGTCTGTGCTTGTCCCTGTATAGGTTTGCATATGTTTGCGTGCTCATGTAGCAGACAGTTGTGACACACCACAAGATTGCTGGCTTATTGTCAGCACAGTAGACAGCAAAGCCTCGCTGTATTTCAAAAAAATGTATTTATTTTTCATGTTATTCTGACGGCAAGCTGTGCATTTGGAAGCTATTGCTATATAAGGAAATTAAAAAATGAATGATTCCTGAAGGTCTGGTGCATTTCCTAGTGGAACAGACAGTACTAGAAGCTTCTTGTGTGTTATTTTTACTTATTTTTTGTGTTCAGATATTTCTTATCAAGTTTCTGCAGTGCAGTTATGGTGCTTGGTTTTAAATATCTGATATGACGTATTATGTGGCTGTGCCAAAGCAGCTGGAAATCTACCAAGATTCATGTTTTTCTTGAAATGGAATTGCTTTGTCACAGCATTAGAATCTTTTTTTCATTTTTCACGGAGTTCATCTAAAGGTCTGTGCCCAGTCAGTTCTTTTGGCTTCTACTTTTATTGTATAGATGTGCCAAAGAAGCAAAGACTAGAGTCTGCAGTGCTGGGTGCAGGGGAGATTCACTCTTGTTATGAGGCATACAGTTTTAATGGAAGGGCAATACCTCCTTTTCTATTGCCATTGTACAATCAGCCATGGTCCTGCTTCTCTTATTTAACCATCAAGGCACAGTAATATGTTTACTTGTGTGTAATAACAGTATGGCTTTGGAAGTGAAGCATAAGTATACTATGAGAGCATTACAAATCAGGGGAAGCCCATTAGCAAACAAGGACAGGCATTTGGAATTGCTCTAATGTGGCTATAAAATTAATTATTTAAAAAAATGATCAAATAGAAAGAATCAAAAGACACCTATCAGATCTTTGTTGTTATACCTTAGTATTGAACACTTATGTAAAGCAATATCCCCTTGGCAAGAAACCAGGTAATCACTCTGGTCCAGAAGGGCCTATCCATAGATACCACTCCACAGAGTGAAAGGTACACAGAATGTGTACAGTAACCACAGATTTACACATATTAACAATGCAGTATAAAAACTGTGATTTACAGTTTAGCACAGGCACATTCACAGATCCTTAAAAAATAGAAACAGACACATATAAACTGTTTGAAAGCAGTATAATATCAGCAGCCTCCCTTTTGTCCTGTTCCTGTTGCTTTTGTTTTTACCACTATCACAAGAAACCCACCGTAGCTTTTATCTCCTAACACCTTTATTGAATTATCACTTGTGACACAGGCAAATTTACATTCGTATAAAAGTAATCAAACTATATTAACATAACAAACATAATACTTCACATATATTGTGATATATCATATAACCTAAGCAATGTTACATAAATTATTCAATTCTTGCCTTTAATAAAGATGTTTCTTGTTTAAAAAAATCAACCATACCTTTATATGCCACTACAAGATACTCTTATCATGATTTGAATAGAGGGTCTCATGTTCTGTTTGTGACAATATACATTTAGATCACATATCTTTTGTTTGTATTTGTTTAGCAGGGTAGTACACCGATCATAATAGACCATTTTCAGGTACAGCCTGAGTGAAGATCTTCACTTAGTTGAGATATTTACAATAATAATAATAATAATAAACATTTATTTTTACATAGAGGAGAAATTTATATAAGTAGTGGTTACAGCACTGATGAAAAATAATTTACATAGTCGCAGTTAAATGCTTCCAGTAGTGTAGTATTGTATCTTCTTAGAGTAT
This sequence comes from Protopterus annectens, assembly GCF_019279795.1. NCBI lineage: Eukaryota > Metazoa > Chordata > Ceratodontiformes > Protopteridae > Protopterus > Protopterus annectens. The sequence continues at coordinate 1,878,059,911 of NC_056726.1, forward strand.
GCCAATCTGATCTTTAGGAAACCCAGCTAGGAAGAATGTGGTATGACAGGTGTAGTATGCAGAGCAGAGAAGGGCCTTAAGAAGCTAAAGCAGTGACTGCTACCAGTTTCCTTAAGAATTCATCACCAAGCCTATGCTTTTCTTCATTTTTACAAATTATGACTCTTTCTGACTTTCTTGTTCTTCCATCTCTGCATCACTAATCCTGTTCCTTAAAAGTAGTTAGAGCAAGATGAAATGACAGCATTGGGGCAGCATGGCTATGAACTCGTTTGTACTCACTGTTATTCCATAATCATCATTTATGTTTGGCTCAGACCTTGTTTTACACTATACTTAGAAGTTATCCAGCTACAGTCAGAAATGTAACTAAATTGCAGGCCTTTGTTCGTGTTATCTTTTGCAGTTCAAGAGGAATTGACAGTCCTCTCCCCCGACACTACTGCAGAGATGTTATAACTGTCACTGCACTGAGACACCCTTGCAGAATCAATCCCTCTTAGACTACAAAAGAAAACCCTGAACAAAGACCTGCAATTTAGTTACTTTTCTGGCTGTAGCTGGATAACTTCTAAGTATAGTGTAAAACAAGGTCTGAGCCAAACATAAATGAAAGTGGTTCAAGACAGAAAAGAAGCACTCCTTTTACAGAAGGTAAAGAAAATAACAGTGACTCACACAAATCCCATCATATGCCAATGGCATGGGAATTCAAAATTACTTCCTTGTGTCTGGCATGAGTCATACAAAACATTATAGGAAAGAGAAAGGGTTGAGGGGGATCAAGATCACATTGATTCATCAAGCCCCATTGGTAGCCATGTTGTGGAAAACAGGCTAAAATTACAAACAAAGGAATTACAGCGATTTTGAGGTGTTAAAATATGCCAGGAAACAAAGAGAGAGTGAAAAAACAGATTTTTTTTTAGTTCTAGGGTGGATTTTTCCTTGAAATATATTTAAACTTTTCATTGTGGCTGGTCCTTTTAGAGAATATTTTTACCTTTCAGGGTACTTATATTTGTTTGGTGACACTGTGGCTACTCCTGAAAGTCTTGCTGTTTGGTCAACATTACCATTGGTATTAGTATTAATTTCATGCAGAATAATTGGATACCTTGTTAAGAGCCATAAACTAGCTGGATGGTGGCAGTGTAACTACTTTATAGTCTACGCAAAGGTTGTAGATCAGGGAATCTGTGCCAGCCACTTTCATGTGTGTGTGTGTGTGTGTGTGTGTGTGTGTGTGTGTGTGTGTGTGTGTGTGTGTGTGTGTGTGTGTGTGTGTGTGTGTGTTCGTGTGTGAAAATCAAATCTCAAAGAGTGTGTGTGTCAGCTATTTGGAACAGGGACACAGAGCTCCTTAGTGGTCAGTGTGGATTCTTATTTGTAGCCTGGAGAGAGAGAGTCCAGCCCCAGGACTGGAGTGTGTTCCCTGTGTGCTCTTAAGGGAAACTGTGCTTGGTGCAGTGAGCTGCATCTGAAAATAGTGTGTGTATCCATTTTTGCTCCAATTTAATGTTTCTCACCACTGTCTGTGGTGAGGATTGAGGCTCTTTCATTACTGGCCCAGAGAAGGGACAACACATAGTTATTGGTGACAGTAGTGGGATATTAATTGAACTTCTGTATCCTGCAGGCAGTTGCCACTGAAAGTGTGTGTACTGTCAGCAGCCATAAGGTAAACACACAGTTTTATTTTCACAACAGTTTTATTTATTTTTATTAGTTTAGTTTAGTCATGGAAAGCAGGCCAAAGATGTCAGCAGAGGATTATGGCAAGCTGACAAAGACCCAGTTGGCCAAGGTGCGGGAAGCCAAAGGACTTCTGCATGCAAACCTGACTAAAGAGGAAATGATTTTAGCCTTAATCACAGATGCAGCACAGACCAGTAACCAGGAAGACAACCAGTTTGGCTATGTGGATTTGTAGCCATCTGAAACAGGACAGTTCATCTTTTCCTCATAGGAATTTAAAATCCATTTGGAGTTAAAGAGACTTGAACTGGAGGCCAAACATTTGGAATCAGAATCAGCAGAGAGACTGTGGTGTTTTGAGGTCAAAGAGAATGAGAGACTGTGGTGTTTGGAGGCTGAGGAAAAGGAGAAAGTGGCAACATGAGAGGGAGATGCTGACTCTTCGTCAGGGTCATGGAGATAATGGGGATGAGAATAACCAAACCCCAGAAGCAATAAAGGTCAGTAAGTTTCTTCCACAGTTTACAGAGGTTGATAATTTTGATAGTTTTATTCATATATTTGAAAGAGCATGTAAACAGTATAATGTTGAACAAGGGTTCTGGGTATGGTTCCTGACCCCTTTACTTCATGGTAAAGTTGTAACTGCTGTTTCTAAATGGCCTAATATTGATTGCTTAAACTATGATAAAGTTAAACAATGTTTATTGGAGTGTTTTAAGTTAACACCCAAAGCTTACAGAAAAAAGTTTTGTGACGCAAGGCAGATGAAAGTGTATGTGATTATATTGCTGAGTTAGGTACTTACTTTCATAAGTGGGTAAGTTGATTTCAGCTCACCACTTTTGAATGGCTGGCAGACCTTTGGTGAGGGAACAAGCCCTTAGCACTTTGAAGACATGAGAATCTAGTTGGCAGACCGGGAGTGTAACTCAGCAGATGAGCTGGGGAGAAAAGGGGATCTCTACTTAGTAAGCAGGGCATCACTGCACAAGAAGGGGATACTCAGTGCTGCACATGTATATAAGGGAACCCATAGTGGGCAGCCTAAACCACCACAACAGATTCTACCAGTAACAGGGGAAGCCACTAGTTCAGGTACACAGCCAGGATCAAGGTTTAGATGTTTTAAATGTAACCAGAGGGGCCATGTAGTACACAAATGTCCACTGAGGCAAGGTGGGAACAAAAGGTGGGTGATCCAGCAAGTGGGAATACCAGAATGCCAGTGGTAAGTTGTCTGGAGACAATAGGGATGCCAAACTATCACCAGAGTTGATATCTTATGTTAGTGGATGGAAAACAGACCACTGCTAAGAGAGAGAGACAGCCTCTGACATAACCATTGTGAAGCCTGCAGTGGTTAAAGAGGAGCAGTATTTGCTTGGACAGACCAGTCCAGTCAGAGCTTTAGGAGAACCCCATTCCAGATATCTTTGGCCAGGGTTCACCTTGACTGGGAGGGTAGAAAAGGAAGCAAGCAAGTAGGTGCATTTAAGGATACTCCTACAGATGTGTTGATAGGGAATGGTTTTGATAATGTAGTACCTTGTGTGCATGCAGTGAAATGCATTTAGGCTCAGAGACAGGCATGTGGATCTGGTAGCCTGGGGAAACCCAGACAGACCCCCAGCTGAAACTGGGGCTAGTGATGTGGCTATTTCAGGGAGGGAACTACCCTGTAGCAGTGAGTCTGAAGATGAACCACAGCTGCCAGTAGGTACTGATGCTCCCTTGGACAGGATGACTGCAAGGGCAGAGGTGAGTGGCAGTACCCAGACTGACAGTGAGGCACTGCTAACAGAAGATTCCAGATTTCCTGTGGAAGGAGAGCTGGGAAGTGTCACAAAGATTGAGTTGAGACAGGCTTAACTCTCAGACCTTACATTATGAGGTTTAAGGGAGGTAGCTAGGGAGGCACCTGATTCTCAAGGAAAAGGGGAGTCTGTATACTGGAACAAAGGGTTACTGTATAGAATGTGGACTCCTGAGGGAGGGCTAGAGGGTGAGATAATACAGCAGTTAGTAGTGCCCACAGCTTACCATCTGACACTTCTAGCCATAGCCCATGACAATCCTTTTGAAGGTCATATGGTCATAAAGTGTACCAACAGATGTATTATGCAGAACTTTTATTGGTCTGGGATTGCAAGGAATGTAGCAGGTTTATGTAGGCAAGGCAGGAGATAAGGTCAAAGCTCCTTGGATGCCTTTCCCTATGATTCAGGAGTAGTCCCAGGGGGTAGCTATAGATATTGTGGGGCCTCTGAGTAGCCTAAGTTCCACAGGAAAGAAGTATATCTTGGTGGTAGTAGATTATGCTACTAGATAACCTGAGGCAGTGGCTCTGCCTTCCACTGAGGCAGAGAAGGTGGCAAATGCTTCACTAGAGATTTTCAACAGGGTAGATTTCCCAAGAGAAATATTGACTGACAGAAGTGCCAATTTCACGTCAGACCTGCTGGCTTGTCTGTAGGACCGCTGTGGGGTGAAGCACCTAAAGACCACCCCTCCAGACTAATGGTCTTATGGAGAGTTTAAACTCTACACTAAAGCCTATGCTATGGACATTTGCAGACCAGTTTAAGAGAGAGTGGGACAAATATTTGCTCATCTGCTGTTTGCATACAGAGAGGTACCCCAGGAATCCAGAGTTTTTTTACCCTTGCAGTTGCTGTACGGGCATAAGGTGGAGGGCCTTTAGATTGATTCATGATGAGTGTGAGGGTGAGTGTAAATCCCACAAGTAGTATGTTGTGGCATATGTCCTAAACCTCAGCATGTGTTAGGAAGCTAGTGGCCTTAGCACAGGAGAACCTGGCAAGGAGCCCAACAGCAGAAAAAAGTCTGATATGACAGGAATGCTCAAGCCAAAGAGCATGCTGTGGGACAGCAGGTTATGATGCTCATTCCTGTCAGACACAACAAGCTGTAGGCAGCTTGGGAGAGACCCTTCAAAGTGGTAAGGAAAGTCAGTGATGTTAACTACATGGTAAACCTGCCAGGCAGGAGGCAGAGACAAACTGTACCATGTTAACATGATGAAGCCTTACCATGATAAGAAGACCCTTGTGCTGAGTATTTGCAGTGGATGGCAAAGGACCTGACAAGGAAAAACAGGCCAGATAAATTAGTGTGAACCCCAGCATACGAGCAGGAATTCCAAAAGCTTAAAGAGCTTTGGGAGGACCTGGAAGGATTCCCTGTGTTAGCCAGTGCAGATTACAGCAAAGAATTTGTTGTGCAGGTGGATGCTTCAAACCATGGGGTGGGGGCTGTACTCAGACAGGTTTCCTCAGAGGGAGGAGAACACCCAGTTGTATATCTTAGCCATAGACTCCAACCAAGGGAGGAATGTTATGCAGCTGTGGAAAAAGAATGTCTAGCCATAGTATGGCCACTACAGAAACTTCAACCCTATCTGTATGGATAGAAATTCACTGTAGTTACAGACCACAATCCCTTAACATGGCTACATTGAGCCAGTCAGAAAAATGCCAAGTTATTAAGGTGGAGCCTAGGATTGCAGACATATGATATGATAGTGCAGCAGAGTAGTGGGGGCAGCAATACCAATGCAGATGGGCTGTCAAGACAGGGTATGGGTTAATGTGTTCCCAGACAGGCTCATGTCCCTCAAGCCATGTTTCTCCAGGGTCACTAGATAAACTAGCTTGAGTCTTCAATGGGGGGAAAGAGGTGATGATGTGAGGTGTTGCCAGCTATGCCAGAAGAATTAAGGATGTGTTAAAATATGCTAGCATATGTAGCTGGTGTTTTGTAAAGAATTATATGTCATGTGAATATTAAACTGATTTGTACAGGTGCTTGTGATGAAAATGTATTTGTAAAGCTGCTTGTGTTAAAAATGCACTAACAGTGGGTCTTGCTGGACAGAAAAGAAATATAGTGGTATGTCAGACTGTATTGTAACTGTTGAAGTGAATATATTGTAACAGAGGATACTGGAAGAGAAGAAATGAACCTTAGTCCATCTAACTTTGAAAAATATTCCGCAATTACCTGGTTTAGGTCATAAAGATTGTATCTCACAGTTCTGATTGCAGCCAGAGACAAAATATCTGTGGGAAGGCTAGCTTAGTAGCTCTGTAGGAAGAGTAGAAGTGTTAAAATTGTTTTACAGCTTTCAGATGCTGTACTACATCTTAGCAAAGCTTTATGAGTGTGTAGGCTTAGTAGCTCTGTAGGAAGAGTAGAAATATTAAAATTGTTTTACAGCTTCCAGATGCTGTAATACATCTTAGCAAAGCTCTATGTGTGTGTATTATGAGACATATGTGCAAGATCCTTGCTCAAGTTTCTAGTAAAGGGGGTAGTGTGGAAGCCAGAGTCAGGTGACCAGATGTGATGTCATTCTATAGCCAGCACTGAAATTATATTTAGATATTAGTGAGAGATGTTACTGGACACTCAACAGTCTGTTTATGAAACCACAAACTCTCATCATCTTACTTTGCTCTAGTAAGTGAATTAGGTGACAGTGATTCTTTAGATCAGTCAGACAAATATAGTGAGATTAGTTAAGTATTGTTTTCCTGTATCTGTGTTTACCTTTCCATCTGTGTTATTTTTAATATTTCCAGTGATTGAAACTCTGGTGTTTATTGCAGATAGATATTCAATATATTCATGTTCTTTTATTATTGATTTTTAAATATATTTAAACTTTTCACTGTGGCTGGTCCTTTTAGAGAATATTTTTACCTTTGAGAGTACTTATATTTATTTGGTGACACTGTGGCTTCTCCTGAAGGTCTTGCTGTTTGGTCAACATAACCATTGTTATTAGTATTAATTTCACACAGTATAATTAGATACCCTGTTAAGAGCCTTAGACTAGCTGGCTGGTGGCAATGTAACTATCTTATAGTCTGGGCAAAGGTGGTAGAGTGGGTAATATGTGCCAGCCTTTCCCAGGTGTCTGTATGTGAAAATCAAATCTCAAAGAGTGTGTGTGTCAACTATTTGGAACAGGGACACAACATTCTTTAGTGGTCAGTGTGGATTCTTATTTGGGTCCTGGAGAGAAAGACAGTCCATCCCCAGGACTGGAGTGTGTTCCCTGTGTGCTCTTAAGGGAAATTGTGGTTGATGCAGAGAGCTCCATCTGAAAATACTGTATGTATTCATTTTTGTTCCAAGTGAACATCCTACACTTAGTGGAGAGGATTGAGATTCATTGAGTACTGACCCAGAGAAGGGACATCACAGTGGGTATTAACTATGCAGGATCTGATAAAAATTCTGGGTGAACAGATTCCTAGGTAGTAATTCTACAGTAGAAGGGGGTTGATACAACATGGGTGGTTCTCCTTTTATTTTTGGATAAGTCATTAAAAGAAACTATAAGCTAGAACTGTTTCCATTTCCTCTAGGAGTCTTAAAAAAATTCAGACTATTTCATCAATACATAACAAAGATTGCTCAAGACCCACATCTGCTCATAAATCATGGATTTACCTAATGACAGTGTAGCAAATAAAGAAAAAAATAAAAGTCACAAAAAGCCATTTTTTTGTAGGGGGCAAATACGATATCCCTCACGTGAAGAGTTTCAAACCCTCACTCCTTTTATTTTTATGATTGTCGCACCAAAGTGGCCCATCTCGGGGAAAGGTCAATCAGCAAGAGTCAGTGAAAAGCTGTTTTACGCTTTTTATACATTCTCTCTTGTAAGCCATCACTTCCACTCAGCACTTCATTGCTGTATAAGTGTCTGCACCATCTGATCAGATGACAAGGACCATTAGCCCTGCTGAAATCCAGACCTTTAAGCATTCACCCACCCATAGATACATTGCACATGTTTTCTGCTCTCATTCAAACTACTGAATATCAAATTACAGTTAAATCAGGTTTCACAGCATATCTAAGAGATAGTGACTGTGCATTTATATTTGCCATGCTGTGAGCTGTTAACATTTACAATGTATGCACAATAATGCTTCTGGGTATTTACTATTATGCTCAAATTTTCTATTGATCATATATAAAATGACCCACAATTCTTTGTAATTATATATATATATATATATATATATATATATATATGGAAACACTCTTCTTAGTACATTTTCTATTATTTTTACTTTTGCGTATTTGATTTTGGAATGTTTGTTTTGTTTTATTCTTACTAACTGCAATGTTATAGAACCTCTGTGCTTATGTATTTTTCTTATCTCATACATCTACCCAGGTATACTGCAAAAGGTACTTAGATGGAAACTCTAGGAGACCCCTTTGTCAAAAACAAACATATAGTTCAACAGCCACCAGAAAATCAAAGTGTGACATCAGTCATAGCCAATTTATAATGGATTTAAACAATTTATTGAACACATTACAACACACTATTTTGTCTATACCCAGTATTTTTTTTGTTATTTATTTATGTTGCTCCTGTTTGTCAGGTTTGTTTGAATGAGTTTAGTAAAAAAACATTTTCAGTGGATTCCTGGAGAGAAAAGCTCCAACATATTACAAACATTTTTAAACAGGCATTCAGTTATATACATGAACAGACATTATTAAATTCATATGAGGCAATTGTTAAGTGTAAAAGATACTTATTCATTATGGATGTTGAATACTGAACATTTGAAGAGATGTATTAGTGTGTCAGATACATAATAGATCATGTGATTAGTGCTTAGAAATTCAGAAAAATGGAGGTAGGGCAGGAAATGTTAATATTATAGTTAAGAGGCAGTGTGTAAAGCAGTTTCAAGGACATGTATATGTATGGCTATCATAAGGCTTATATTAGAAGTATAGAGATGGGTTGAGCAGTGTCACAAAATAATGTATATAGCTAGGAAATACTAGTAAAACTATTCAGGTATTGGTAAAGACTGGTTATGGGGTATATGATTCTGAATGAAAAGAAATGGTTTGATGATATATATAGCAAGTTGAAGATAACAGTGGCGTTTACTCTGAAGATGTGTAGGAGTGGAGTCATTGATTTGATAAGTGAAGCTTTAGTTGTGTTTTAAATAAGTTTAATTCTAAATAGATTTCAGGGATAGGGGATGTGATTCCATATTTCAGCTAAACTATTTCAATATAAAGAGTCACCTGCATATCAGATGACTTGGTTATACTGAATAGTGACTTTTCTCTAGAACATAAAATTCTATTGCGGGAATAGTGTTGTATTAACTTGCTAAGGGCTAGACAATTTCCTGGCTTAGAGAAGTCTGTGTATTGTAGTTAGCTGAGAATGAAATAGGTGATGTGGTAGTTCTACCCAGTTTAATTCCCTGAGGGCTAGGCAGGGATGTGTTCTATTGTTATAGTTGATTGCACATTTGGCTATTTTATTCTAACATTGCTCAAGTTTGGACAGTTGTAAAATTTGAAGTTTAGTGAAGATTGAGGCAGCATACAGGAGTAAAAGCAATAAGAAAGTAGAGGCTTTACATTTCCTTGCTAAGTCAGTAAGGTAAGTTTTTACTCTGTAAGATATACCTAGTTTTTGATGAATTTTATTACCCACATGTGTTACATGGTGGTAGAATTTAAACTGGTCATCTATGATGACATCCAAAAACGCTGTGTGGTTTACTTGTTCTATTATGGTGTTGCTATCAAAAATGATAGTGAGTAGTGTTGTTTTGGTGGAGATGTGTTGTGGGGTGAAAATCAATAATGTAGTTTTTTGGGGGGTTTAGAAGTAGTTGTGAATTATTTAGCCATGTTTCAATCAATAAGATGGATTGTTGAATAAAGTCTTAAAATTTAGACAGAGCTTTGGCAGAGCAGATTAGGGTCGATCAGTGGCAGTGCTAGGGACCTGGTGGTGTGAGCCTTGGCTCTAGATGATTGTCACTGTTGAAGTGACACCCTGGCCCCATGTATAAAAATGGGAAAAGGGGTTGTGGATGGATGGATGGATGGATGGATTAGGGTTGAGTCATCATCTTATTGAACTAGGGTAGATTTGTTTGTAGTTGTGTAGAAATTATTATTGAATATGTTGAAAAGAATGGGGCCTAGTATATATCCTTGTGGGACACCAATACCTAATGGCAAGAAGGTAGAGAAATCATTTTCCATTTCACTGCTTGTGCTGTGTTTGAGAGGTAGCTATGGAACTATTGCAGCGAAGAGTTAGTGAGCTCTAAGGACTAGAATTTATGTAAGAGTTTCTGGTGGGAGAATGTATCAAAAAGCTTTTGATAAATCTAGGAAGATGGTGGAAACTAGGCTTCCCGGAGTTTCTGCTGCTGTTTAGACTATTAAAATTTGGCAAAGCAGTATGTATGTTGTATGTATGTTGTGATGAAGACAGATGCTGGCTATCTATTATATAGTTGATAAGCTGCTTATGAAAACATTTTTCTAATATTTCTAATATTTTTAATAGGGGTGATAAATGGCATTTGGCCTATAGTTTGAAAGATCCATATTGCTTCCACCCATGTACAGTAGAATAATGAATATTTTTTTTTTCATTGCAAAGGGATTTTATTTTCAAATGTGGATCGAATTATCAGAATTGCAAGTGGATATGCAATAGCCTTGGCTTGAGATGATTGTCACTGTTGAAGTAACATCTCCATGCCATGTGCAAAATGGGAAGAAGGGGTTGAGGATGGATGGATGCAATAGCCTCAGCTGCCATTTTAAGATATTCACCAGGTAGATTGTCAAGAGTCAGTTGTAGTAGGCTTTAAATTTTTGAAGCAACACATTACATCACTTCTAATTAGCACAATTAATTAATTTGTGATGCAGGGTGCAGGAATAAAAAGAAAACATTTTATCAACCACAGATGATCAGGAAGAATAATATATGATAATAATTAGAAGAACAATGCTGTTCTTAAAATGTCTTTTAAAGACGTCAGTGTACCAAATGCTCATGAATGTACTGAAATCACCTCACTTGCACCAAACTGAAATGTAAACGGTTTATCTAACCAATTACATAGATTGAAAGAAACTCCCTGGTTTCCCATTCCTTGTTTACTTTTTAAGCTATCTCCCCTAATGGGGTCAAAAAGAGTAGAAGTCACAGTACCATCAGCATCTGAATTTTTGCCCTGTTTCTTGGACGAGTCATTGTGTCTGGAAAAAAATTCTGCTCATTCTGTCCACTCAACGCAAAACCAACAGCATCACTGTTATTATGAGCACCACCTTCATGAAAGCCTCTTTCACCTGCTTCCAACTGTGAAGACAAAATGGGAGCCACCTGACTATATGTTGATTGCTGAGCAGTTCTATCACCTGAATCAAATCTCCTTTAAGTATTTTTGCTTCAGAAGCGAGCTGCTCAAGTCCCCATTGTCACTGGTAGCTATGAAATCTTCCAATATCAAACTGCCATGAGTCACATTGGTTACTTCCATATCTCCAAACATAAGAACCATGATGAAAACCTCACAAATACCCACCCCCCCAAAAAAAACTTGGTGTCAAACATTATTAAAATAACTCAGAATCAAACAAAAAGTAATGTTCTTAATGTGAGTGAAGAGGTTGCACCAATACATGTTTTAACTTAAAAAGATGTTTAATAAAAATAATATAACAGAATAAAAAACATATAATTAAGCGCTTTAGTCCCATTACACACTGGGACTTCGGAATGAAGCAACCCATTGCATCACTCCCTTTTATACCCAAAGTACTAATTAGCTCATTAATGAATTCATGATGCGGGGTGCAGGAATAACAGAAAAACTTTTATCAGTCACAGATAATCAGGAAGAATAATATATGGTAATAATTAGAAGAACAATGTTAAAAAAGGTTAAAAAATTGAAGAACATGTTTAAAGATCACTCTTGTTCATTCAAAAGCTTGTATACCTTAAAAAACTGTTAAAATGTGAAAATCATTACAACATTATATAAAACCATGAAGCACATCATATATATATATATATATATATATATATATATATATATATATATATATATACATATATATATATATATATATATATATATATATATAAATGTGTATAATAAAATCCCCACCTTCCAATGTGCAAGAATAGATTTAATGTTAAAAAAATTCATAATTTAGCTGCTCTCAGTCTTAAAACTGGATGGCTAGAAACATGTTCATCTAAACCTGGGGGTGGGTGAGGGGTGGGTGGGAGGGTTATGGCATTCAGTCTTAATTGTCAGTATAGTTCTTTATATTCTTATCTTGTGTGCCATCTCCCCCCCTCCCCGGGATTTTTTTCCACCTTTTCCAGTATGGCAAATTTAAAAGCTTTAAAATTACTGCATGTTAGGGTATGCCTAGAAAGGGCACTGTTTGGACTCCCATTCTGAATGCCATATACATGTTCATGTATTCTTTTTCTTAACATGTGCTCAGTTTTTCCCACATAAAAACTGGGACAATCGGAGCAGATGGCAAGATATACCACCCCTGAAGGCAAACAGTTCCCTTTTACAGAGGAATTGTTGAAGCAAGACAATTCTCAAGTTTACAATTTCTGATTCAAGAATGCAGGGACATTGTTTGCATGAACCACATTTTAAAGTCTTTTTTTATGACATTGTGAGTCAAATTCAATGACACTCTTTCCTTAAAATGTCCAGGTCTTTCCAAGAGTGCCTTCATATTGGGAGTGGTCTTGAAAACAAAACTGGGTTTTGTTCCTAAGATATAAACATGGGGGGTAGTTTTGAACATGTTCCAGTTGCTGTTGACTGAATGCCATTACCCCCCCCAGGATTAAATGAACATTCACCAATTATGTAAGAAACAAGAGAAATTAAGATATGTAACAATGTATAGTAAAAGAATACTGGGGGTGAAGAAATAACAGCGAAAAACTGGCATATTTTGAAAGCGATGCCAGGTATTGAAAAAATTGACAATGAACCGAAATTTGCATATAGGAATAGTAGGAGTTTGAAACAAAGGTTATATTACAAAGAAATGAAACATCTGAATAGTGTAGCTAATAAAAGAAGGGACATGTACCTATGTTATAATTGTGTTTGTTGCCCATATATTATAATTGATAGTACTTTTGCTCACCCCGTAACTTCACAGAATTTTATTCTGAATACTTTTGCAACTTGTAGTACTGAGAACATAGTGTATCTTGCTACCTGCGGTAAGTGTAATGTCTTCTATGTAGATAAATCCACTAGGAGGCTGAAAGATCGAATTGTAGAACATCGTTCAGATATGTGTAGGCAGGTTCGTACAAATGCATTAATGAAACAGCCTCACAAATACTCATTATCTCTCAGAATAATATAAATATAATATCGACACCTGGCTACCTACTTGCAAAGTTCCACAGACTGTCCCACATTAAATACTATAATCCCTCAACCAAGAAACAGCAGTTTCTAATAAGTAATCTACATTATGCATTGCACATTCTAAAAAAAACAATCCTTACAAAATGGTGACATCCATCCTAACCCCAGCCCAGCCAATGTCCTACCTACTTATCTTTATACCATCTCCATTCGCTCTCAGACATATACTCTTTTGGCATTCTATGTTTGACAAAAACTTGGTTAAAACCACAAACCCAAGATAATGAAATTATCCCACCAGGATATAATATATTGAGACATGACTGTACAAAAAGAAAGGAAGGGGGAGTAGCAATTCTTTTCAAGGAAGGGCTACAAGTTATCACCTCACCTTATACCCCACCTAAGGACAATAATGTAGAAATCCTTATTTCCAAGATTCAGCTTAATTCTAGTAAATCCATAAATATCTTATGTATCTATCTACCTCCTGGAAATAACATTAGCACCTTAGAGGATATTCTTAGCTGGGTCACAGCAACTGTCCCACAAGAAACTATAATCCTAGGCGACGTCAATATAGATTGGAAGTGCATCAATACTGAGCATCCTACTTCCCATATTAACCTTCATGGCTTCTCTCAGACCATCACCTCCCCAACTAGAATTAACAAACCAAATCAAAAAGAGAGCACCTTAGACTGGATTCTCATTAATGATCACCACCAAACTTACAAAGTAGGTATCTTCCCTGATGATGCAAGTGACCATTGTTTTACCTGTATAATCAGGCAAGGAATAGAAATCTGACACCCAACATCATATAGGACTATACGTTCCAACAAGCATTTTAACCAAGAACTATTTCTGAGTGAACTTAGTGCTTGTAATTGGACTTATCTAAAAACTCTCCCATTGGAAGAGGCTGTCCAATACTTTAACTGTAAATTCTTAACTATCCCAGACCAACATGCACCTATACGTAATATAAGAATTAGGTCAAAACCAGTCCCATGGCTCAAAGATATCAGGCAAAAAATCCTACTTAGAAATAAAGCCTGGACTAGGTGGCAAACTACCAAAAGCACATCTGATCAACAGATATTTAGACAAATACGAAATGCAACTAAAAAAGCCATACTCTTAGACAAAAAACTTTTACTACAAAATACAGCAAACACACCAAAATAATCCTCAAAGATTCTGGGCAAGTATCAATAGACTCCTATACCCAGGACACTCCAGTACATCAACCCCAATAGGAGCTAACCATGAGACTCCCATCCAAACTGCTAATGACCTTTACTCCTTCTTCACAGATGCCATCCAAACTCTAGCCAGTCAGCTATCTCCTGACACCTCCAGCCTTCCTACCCCCACAACTAGCACTCTTCCTACCTTCCTACTAAAACCCATATCTACTAACTTTATTTTCAAACTCCTAGCAAAACTTAAGCCTTGTGCCCCTTCTGCTGACCAAATCCCAGCTGAATATCTGCGAAAAGCAGCTAAAGCAGTAGCTTATCCTGTATCCATCCTGATAAACAGAATCATTAAGGAAGGATACATCCCTACCAGTTGGAAAATCTCAGACATTATCCCCCTACACAAAGGTGGCAACTCAAATGAATATTCTAACTATAAGCCCATAGCCCTTCTATCCCCCTTAGCAAAAATAATGGAAAAATGCATACATTATTGGCTAATAGGCTATCTAACTCAACACAACTTACTAGCTAAAGGCCAACATGGCTTTAGGCCATTCCATAGTACCACCACTGCCCTCCTATCCTTTACTTACACCATTTATAGAAACCGCAATAACAATGTACACTCTTCAGCACTATTTATTGATCTTTCAAAGGCTTTTGATATGGTAAACTACACATCGCTTATCAGTAGTCTCAAATCACTTTCCCTGGATATTCTATCTGTAAAGTGGTTTACTTCCTACCTGAGCAATAGGCAACAAGCAGTGCGCTGGGAAAATAATCTATCATCCCACCTGCCAGTCACACTGGGAGTTCCCCAAGGCACCATTCTAGGTCCTCTCTTATTTTAAATTTTTATTAATGATCTCTACTTAGCTATTCCCAATGCAGCTTGTATACAATATGCAGATGACTCTATATTAATCTGCACAGCTAAATCTGCTTCTCAGCTGCAATGCCAAACCCAGAAGGTATTTAGCATAGTTGAGACATGGTTCTTAAAGTGCTGCCTCCTATTGAATCCCAAAAAAAAAAAACAAAGCTCCTTTTCTTTACTCATACTTGTAGGTCCACACCAATAGATTTCTCAGTCGTTTCTAACAATGGTACCCTCATATACCCAGACTCTTCCACCAAACTCCTTGGGATTACAATAGACAACAACCTTAACTTTGGCACCCACATTAACAACACTATAAAATCAGTTAACAGATAAATGGGCTCCCTGTATAGAGTCAAACCCTTCCTTACACCAATAACAAGAACCACCATTGCCCGTTCCCATCTAATCTCTACTCTACTCTACTCTATGCCTCACCAATATATACTAACCTATCCAAAAAAAATCTTCTCAAACTTGCTACCTCTTAGAATAATATTGCCAGATTTGCCACTGGTAAACCCTTCAGAATCCATCACTGTCATAATCTCAAACAACTCGGATGGCTTGAACTTCAAAATCAGCTTCAATTCAACCAACTTACCATTGCCCATAAGATTCTTTACTTGCCAAAGAATACTCCAATACTCTCAGACCTCATAACCCTCTATAAAAATCTTAATGCCTTGTGTTCATCAAATAAATGCCTAGTTAACATCAACAAGTCTCACAACATGGCAGGGGACTCTCTATTCTCAAACACAACTGGAAAAAACTGGAACCTTCTACCTATTGAACTTACTTCCCTTCCTTCCTTACCACTCAAACAAAAACTTAAAACCTTACTCAAAACACACTGGCTGTGCCCTTGTAGCAACCCTGACTAACCTATCATTACAGCTACTAATATCTTTTCTAACTGTACTCTCTCCACTAAATTAGTGTTCTGTAGTGCAATGGAAAGCATGTAGTAAGAACCTGGATACTATTTTAGCTACTAGCACATGTATATATCTTGCTCTAAACTTTGTATATAGTTTTACGAAATGTACTGTTAAATGTGTAGAAATATCTTCTATGTCTACTTTTGTTTTTTGTAACAAAAAAAAATAGTGGGCCGGATTCACGATGGCTTGCACGGAGTCTACGAGTAGAGTAAGACTCCATGCAGCCATCATGTCCGACGAGCGATCCATGAACAGCCTGTAGGAGCGTGTAAGAGAGCTTCTAACATGTCTCCTACACGGAGAGGGCTGTGATATGCAAATTACCTCACTTGCAGCTGAAAGGCATGCAAATGAGGTAAATTTGCGATCCAGGAAGCAGAAACCTGTCCATGTAGGAGACGTGTTAGCTGCAGAAATGTACTCAGTTGACAACTGAGTACCGTTCTGCAAATAGCACAATGGAGCCTTGTCAGCTCCAAATAAAGGTTGCATATGGTTGAGGAAGCATGCCAATGGCCAAATATACTGCCATTGGAAAGTTTCCCTGATGCAAAATTAAAATAAAAATATATATTTGTTTGGCGATTTCTGATGTTTAAGCGTAGCACAGCGCCGCGCAAATGGGGTGCACTATAAAATTCATAAAATAATGCAATAAAAGCCACAAACATGGAATTTATGAAAATTGTCAAATTTCAGTGTAAGGGAATAGCAGGCTGAAGACAACATGGCCACCGAGTAGGGGTTGCTAAGGGGAGAAGCCCAGTCTAAGACATGTAACCAAGCATTAGTAGGCAATCCTATGTAAATGAGTGTTAGGATAGTGAATCGCACTTTTACATAGCAAATGAGCACAGTCAGTGGAGTGTAGGAGTCGGATATGGGGAGGAACAGAGTAGGAGATAGGTGACATTACATGGGGGGTATGTATGAAAGTAGTGCAGCTCATTGGAGGACAGTGGCATCTGTTAGGTGTTAGTTAGACATCATGGAAAAAGGTGTGTCAACAGGTAGGCCAGGGAAAGCCAAGAAATGGAAGGTGTATACTGTGGATAACACCAAAGTTTCTTGCTGAGTGGGTATGTGCGTGTGTGCGCGCCTATAAACTTGAGTAAGACAGGGTGCGCACGTGGAAGCGTGAGTGCACGTGTTTAAGCCGGAGTAAGCATGTATAAGGCTGTTTAAAGATCTGTAAGCGCTTTTGTGCTAGTGTGCTCGCGTTTTAACCTGAATAAGCAAGTTTTAGTCCGTCTAAGCATGTGTGCGTGCGTGTGAGCTGCTGTGAGCGTGTTTGCGCTTGTATGCGTGTTGCTCCCCCTGAGGAAACAGAAAGGAAAAAGGAAGCACAACAAATAGCAGGAAGCTACCAGGTGATACTAGTAGAGCTAGCAGGTGAAAACAATCCAAATCAGGCAATAACACAGGCAGGGCACTAGCCTAGCCCAGCCCAGCACTTAAAACTCTGCAAATAACAGTGCAGTTTGTTTCTCACAAGAAACACTGAAACACTGGAGTATGCTACTAGAAGTTAAAACTGAAAAAGCTTCACTCAGACAAAAAATGCTAGGGGCTGCCATTGCTGTTATAAGACGACATGTGCAACATGCTGAGGGTGGTGACAATGCAAATGCTGCTGGACAACCCACAGTGAGGAGACGGAGAAGAGTGTACAGGCCCAGGGTCATCTACCTGGGGTTACATGAGCTGGAGATAGTGGAGCGCTATAGAGTGGACAGAGACCTCCTGCAGCAAATTGTGGAGCTGTGCAGGCCACGCCTCACACACAGAACCAACAGAGGGGGAACCCATCCCAGTGGAAACCAAGGTATGTGTTGGCCTAAGAATACTAGCAACAGGTACCTTTCAGAGACCAACTGGTGATATGATGGGGATATCACAGGCATCAGCATCCAGGGTACTGAACCAGTTCCTGGATGCCATGTCAGCACATGTTGGTGATCATGTATATTTCCCAAATTCACGTGAGGTATTGGCCAGCAATATGCGTCTCTTCCAGCAAATAGCAGAATACCCTGAGGTAGTGGGTGCAATAGACTGCATGCATATATGCATCAAAGCACCAGCCAGTGAGTGGGGTAGGGCCTACATTAACCGCAAGGGCTTCCCCTCCATCAACTGCCAGGTCGTGTGTGATGCCCAGGGCATAATAATGAATGTGTGTGCTGGCTGTCCTGGAAGCTACCATGATTCCCATATCTGGCATCTGACACAGCTGTACCAGACATTTGCCAATGGGGACATCCCACATGGTCACTTAGTGGGGGATGCTGGCTATGCACTGGAGCCGTGGCTGATGACACCCATCAGAAACGCACACACACATGAACAAGAACACCATAATGAGGCACACGCACAAACATGAAATGTAATCGAGCGTGTGTTTGGGTTGCTCAAGTCACGGTTCCAGTGCCTGGACACATCTGGTGGAGCCTTGCAATACTCACCAACTACATGTACCCAAATTGTCATGGTATGTGCTATGCTACATAATATGATCCTGCGAAAACAGCTGCAACAGGACCAGCATAGGCCTGGGCCAAACAGCCCCCCACCAGTGCCAAGGCCATCACAGGCAGAGCGTGACTCGGGGGAGGAACAACCTGAGCCTGCCCCAGTAGGCAGACGGAAGCGTGCCCAGTATGTCTTGGCCTTGGCAAAGAGGCAACGCATAGCACATACACTGGCTCAGTAGGAACCCTGGAAATGATACCTCTCTCTGACTCGCACATATAGTAAAAGGGATGCCTAACTTGACACTACCTGTTGCCAAATATGTATAGGGAGTGCAGTATGTGTATCCGACATAGGCAGCCCTGCAGCACCACCTGAGGCATGATTGCCATGTGTTAAGCAATGTAAGGTAGTGCTAAATAGCATTTACCACCATGTTGTATATGCAAACTTGATGACCTTCAGTAGCATCCTACCCTCACCAAACATGAGGCCACAATATGAAGACAAGATGATCAATTACAACAATTGGCTTAAGTATTGGTGTCAGTGAAAGGGGATTCAATGCCTGTCAGCCTGAGATGAGATGCTCGACAAGACATGATGCTTTTCTAGGGATAGATTTCACCTATCACCTGTGGCCTATTGGATATTGCCAAAGGCTCTTGTCACCCCCATAGTGCCTTTTCTAGGTAAGGCTCAAAACACAAACCCACCTCCATAGGTATCACAAGGGATAAGAAAGTATAAGTAATGCTACTCAATGCCAGAAGTCTAAACTGCAAGATGCATGCACTCCAAACACTCCTCAGCATGGAGAATGTTGATATCTGTGCAGTAACAGAAACCTGGTTCAAGGCTCCCAAGAGCACCCTAGCATTCACAGGTACACATCATACCATGCTTTACAGTTGCAAAACATGGAACAAACTACAAAAGGAGGGTGAGTATCAATATTTGTCAAAGATACCCACACCCCCAGGTTGGTGGCACAGCATGAAGCATCAGAGACTACCCATGTGTAACCAACAGTGGGTAAAACCGCCTTCCAGTTCATAGCCTGCTACAGACCACCCTCCTAAACCCAGGAACCACACTTGTCTGACTGGAGAACACATGAAAATATGAAGATCTCCCCAAACACCATTATATTGGACGGCTTCAACTACCCAAACATACACTGGGAGCATTACCCTAGCTCCAACACCCTAGGCCAAAGGTTCCCAGAATTTATAAACCAAAATGCTATGGAACAACTTGCTACCACTCCCACAAGAGGGGAAAACATACTGGACCTGATCATCACCAACATGGGGACTCTATGCCCAGGACCAGAAGTGTATCCCTCACTGGTACGATCACACCAGATAGTAATCTCACCAGATATTCACATCCCCACCCCAGCCCATGGCCAGAAAACCACAGTGAAAAATGTTCACTAAAGCATATGTCACATACCTCAAAACTGAGGTGGAATCCTTCACAGCCCCTGTGTCTGTGGAAAATACGGCCCAGACCTCATAACCCTTTATAAGCACATTCTATGAACACCGTCAGGAATGCATGGATCATGCAATCCCAAATAAAACCAAGACCCAATCCTCCAAAGGCAGGCATCCTGTTTGGTGGACCCCAGCCATAAACAAACCATACAATACAAGGAGGAAGCTACTATATGATAGATCCAAATCACAAAAAGGGAAGCCATCTCTGACCAGTATTATTGAAAAACAACGTCCACACATATAATTGTCTAAGGCCATTTGTGAGATAAAAATCGTACAGGACACCAAGGATAATCACAAGGCATTCTTTACTTATTGTAGGAACCTGTGTGGGAATCCCCAGGTATGTTCAGAAGTAGTCCAAAATGACAAACAATACAACAAACCCACAGACATTGCCAACATCCAAGCTGACAGGTTCAGTGCAAACCCCCCCTCCCCACCAAAAGGGCAAATATCTATCCCAGCAGAGTTCTGGCCCCCTGACATTGCAGATGCGCAGGTAACAGCCAGCCTCTCCAAAGCAAAACACACAGCATCAATGGGACCAGACAGTGTCCTGGGCTGTGTCCAACATGAACCCTAAGCAGAATTGAACACACACATAAAACCACTGTTCAATGTCAGCCTTAACACATGATATGTACCCAAAGAGCAGTGTACAGCAACAGTGGACCCTCTCCACAAAGGTGGCGCCTCAACAGATACTGCAAACAATCACCCCAGAAGCCTGACTAGGTTGGTCTGCAAAGCTATGGAAAGGATCATCATGGACCTCAGAAATAAACATATTGGGGACACACAGACACTGGATCCTACCCATTTTGGCTTTGTTAAGGGCAGATCCTGCCTCTTAAACCTGGCTGAGTCATTTGAAACAGTCACCAAGGCCATTGACGAGGGGATGGTGGTCCACACAGCCTACCTGGACCTTGCAAAAGCCATCCATACAGTACCCCACTTGGTCATCATAGATAAGATCACCAGCTTCAATAGAAACCCCTATGTCACTAGATGGGTTGCAAACTGGCTCAAGGACAGAACCCACATGGTCTGAAATGCTGGAGCCATGTCAGACCACAAACCAGCTACAAGTGGCATCCCACAAGGCTCAGTACTGGGACCTCCCTTGTTTGGAATATATTTCTCAGAGGTACAGGCCAACACAGAAGGACAGTTGGTGAACAAGTTTGTAGATGACTGCAAACTGGGTGCCATAATTGACCCTCCAGCTGACACAAGCATCCTACAAAAGGGCCTCATAGAAACAGACAACTGGTGCCAGAGCCATGTCCTCAAGCTAAACACAAAGCAGTGTACAGTCCTCCCCTTTGTCAAAAACCAAGTGCCCACAAATTACTACATATGTGGTAACCCATTAAGTATGGAAGAAGTGATAAGGGACCTGGGAACCCAAGTTGATAGGAATCTCACATTCGACGACCATGTGGCCAAAGTGTTCAGAGAAACATTTCATATAGCCCACCTAATCATGAAGGTAATCACATGTACATCAGTGGAGGTCATTGTGCCTCTTAACTCATCCCTCATCAGGCCCATAATTGAGTACAATGCCCCTTGTAGGATGTACCTTTTCAGACACCTGCAGCAGCTGGAAAGACCACAAAAGTACCTCACCAGGATTATCAAAGGGCTCAAACACATGCCAGTCACTGCCCAGTTAAAGAACCTGCACCTCCACTCAGTGGCATACTGCCTGCCCAGAGGCAATCTGTGCCAGATGTATAAAGCCATGTCCAACCTGGAATCAATGGACATGCTGCACCTTGGAAAATCAGAATCCTATCAAGCTATGCACTCAAGAGACCTGAACCTCAGGACTGAAATAAATAGGACATGCTGGAGTTACAGATCCATAACCCAGAGGCTCCCCCCACTCTTGAGTAAACTCCCACTCCAGGTTAGCCAGAGTCCCTCATTGACTCTCTTCAAGAGGAATCCTGATGAGTGGATGGGAGATTGTAGATTTACCCTGGGTATCACTTCTATGTCACTGTTAGCCAGAGGCACAGTATACTAACCATGAAATATGTAATGGCAAACTCCACTTACAATGTGTGTTGAAAGCCAAACACACTCTGGCTAGGATTATAAATGCCCTAGGGCAGATAGCCTAGTATGAACCTATGAACAGAATCACACACACCAAGTAGTATAACTGTGGTCACTGTGGAGTAATGTTTGCCAATGTCCACCCAGGTTGGTGAATACACAGCAATGTTGGACAAGCCTGGTTTAAGTACGCCATAGCTGAACAAAATGCAACATGCTCATAGTTGCCCAACTGGCCCTTAACTAGTCTGGTCTGCTCAGTATGAGCATTTACAGCAGTGATGGGACTCAAACCCATGATACTGTGCACCATAATGAAAGCACTGAACCACTACACCATGATAGTATTGCAACGTTCCGCCAGTATGAGCGAATGTTGCCAAGTCTTTGCAAACTATCCCATGGAAACCCTGCAAGCACAGCATAATCCCTGTTGAGTTATGACACAAAGGAGTCTGGCAGTAAGAACACAACATGACTTCCAACACACACAGTATTAATGTCAATATTGCTCATGTTCACACATAACCACAAATGTACTGGACTTCAGATCACAACATATGGAAAGGTCACACTGGGCATGCTCACACACTTGGATAAATGAGACACATGTCAGGCAACAAACCATGGAAAGCCTGAAATGGGCATGCTCACACACTTAGGCCATGTCTGAGTATAGCAGTCAGTCACACATATCTGGCAGTTGTATGTGTTAAGCCAGGAACCTCCCACAATCCAGCAATCCACCCTGTGCACACAGTTAAATGACAACAGGCACATATATTAATATACCGGAACCCTGTCATGATCAAACATGTTGCCACACGTTGTTCACAGAAACTGTGAAAGCTATGGCAATAAAGAGCTGCAAACAGTAGCAGCAACAAATATTGTGCATCCCAAACATAAACATAAGTGCAGAGGTGAATACTAGGCTGTCTGCCCTGGGGAATTCATAAGCCTAGGCAGAGTGTATTTGGTGTCTGCCTCCCCAGTAGAGTAGCCTACTGTGCCTCTGTAAAGTAGGTTACAGAAGGCACCCTTTAAGGCTACTTTGCTGTGCCTCTGTCAAGCAGGGACATAGTGGAGATCCCAGGGGTGAATTTGCAATTTCCCATCCACGTGGCTGTATTTTGCTGGAAGAGGGTTGGTGAGGGGCTATGTCTAACTTTAACTGGGATTCAATTCCAGAGTGAGGGGAGCCTGTGAGTAATGAATCTGTCCTTGCAGCATGTCCTATTTATGTTTGTGCTGAGGTTTACGTCCCTGGAGTGTGTAGCTGTAACGGTCTTGGATGTTATGAGTTGGAGCATGTCCATTACTTCTGGGTTTGAAATGACTGTGTACATCAGGCATAGATTACCTCTGAGTAGGCGTTAAGCAACTGAGTAGAGCTGGAGATCCTTTAGCTGAGCTGCATAGGACATCTGTGTGTAGCCCATGATTCTCTTCGGGAGGTACTGTTGTGTTCACTGTAGTTGCCACAGGTGTTGGGTAAGGTACACCCCAAAAGGGGCATTGTAGTTAAACATGGTCCTGATGAGTGAGTAGTAGAGGGCCACAATGACCTCACATGATCTACATGCAAACACCCATGTGAGAAGGAGGGCTATACAAAGTTCTTAGCAATGACTCTCTGTCAATGTGATTAGCAAAGGAGAGGTTATGATCTATCTGGGTCTGTGGGATATTGCTCTGTTATGTAGTAGCTTCCTCCTTCTGTTGTACAGCTTATATATGGCTGGAGTCAACCAGACAGGTCTCCTGTTCTGAAGGAGTCATGGTTTTATGTGGGGTAGCATGATCAATGCATACCTGCAGCTGCTCATACAATGCGTTTGTAAAGAATTCTGCAGATTGGTCTGTATTAACCTCCAGCACGGGGCCTCTGAAGTATTCCACCCCAGTCTTCACAAGTGCAAATTCTGCTTTCGAGAAATTCTTTACAGTGATTTCCTTGGCTGGGTGTGGGGACGGGATATGGATGTCCAGAGAAAGTTGAACATGGTCTGATCTTAACAATGACAGTTCTACCTCTGGTGTGGAACATAGAGTCCCCATGTTGGTGATGATCAGGTCCAATATGTATTCCCCCTAGTGTGTGTGGTGACTGGTTGTGCCATAGCACATGGATTCACAAATTGTAGTGGCTGTAGGGTGATGTTGAGGGCTTGAGTAGTATCCCCAGTCAATATTTGTGTACCTGAAGTCAACCACTATAATGGTGTGTGTGAAGACCTTCATATCCGACACTGTTCCCAGGAAACCCAAGTGTGGTTACTGGGTATGGGTGGGTGGTCTGAACTACACACCAAGCCAAAAGGCAGTTTTGCACAATGGTAGGTGTATATGTATGGCCTGTCATACTTAGTGCAGTGGGACCAACCCAGAGGTGTGTGTATCTGTGATGTATATGGATACACCCCCTACTTGTGTTCTGTGTCACAAGTCCTGTGGTCACGAAGCATGGTATAGAACATAACCTGGCAGTGCCAGTGTGCATATGTGACCCTGAACTAGGTTTCTGTGAATGCACAGATATTGTTATCCCCCATACTGAGGGATAGTTAAAAATGTACATTCTTCTTTGGAAAGACTGATGATGTCAGCACCCTATAAATACAGCAGGAGAAGGGAAACCATTCGGTAATGTGAATAGCGTGCTGCGCTAATGTGTCTGTCTCAAGTATCATAACATAGTTAGGTAGGGGGTTTGAATCCTGCAAATGCTGTGTGTGTATGTCTGCAATCCTTTGTGAAAGGAATGGCCATTTTGAAGACTGGGATAACACACTAAAAGATGTACATTCTTCTTTGGAAACACTGATGATGTCAGCACCCTATAAATACAGCAGGAGAAGAGAAGTCATCAAATAATGCGAATAGCATACTGCGCTAAAATGTCTCTCTTAAGTATCATAGTTAGGTAGGGGCTTGAATCCTGCAAACGCTGTGTATGTATGTCTGCAAGTCTTTGTGAAAGGAAGGGCCATTTTGAAGACTGGGATAACACACTAAAAGATGTACATTCTTCTTTGTAAACACTGATGATGTCAGCACCCTATAAATACAGCAGGAGAAGGGGAATCATCCAGTAATGCAAATAGAGCACTGCGCTAAAGTGTCTGTCTCAAGTATCATAGTTATGTAGGGGTTTGAAGCCTACAAACGCTGTGTATGTCTGCAAGTCTTTGTGAAAGGAATGGCCATTTTGAAGACTGGGATAACACACTAAAAGATGTACATTCTTCTTTGGAAACACTGATGATGTCAGCACCCTATAAATACAGCAGGAGAAGGGAAATCATCCAATAATGCGAATAGTGCACTGCGCTAAAGCTTCTGTCTCAAGTATCATAGTTAAGTAGGGGTTTGAATCCTACAAAGGCTGTGTATGTATGACTGCAATTCTTTGTGAAAGGAATGGCCATTTTGAAGACTCTCACTGGAGGTCCTCATCCTGCCCCCACCCGAAATGAAAAAGACCACAGTAAAGAACTTCTCGAAAGCCGACTTCACACTTCTAAAGACTAGTGTGGTCTCCTTTAAGGCCTCTGAGCCGGCGGTTAACATTACTCAAACCGCTGAATCACTTACAAATGCCTTCTACCAGCACCTGCAGGGCTGCATGGATCAGGCAATCCCAAGCAAAACAAAGACTCTTTGTACCAAAGGCAATCGTCCAGTCTGGTGGACCCCAGCCATAAACAAACTCTACAACAAAAGGAGAAAGCTACTACAAGATAGAGCAAAATCCTTAAAAGGTAAGACACCGCTGATCACTATAAGTAAAAAGCTAAGAGCTCTCATAAAATCATCCAAAGCTAATTTTGAGAAAAAAATAGCTAAGGACTCTAAAGACAACCATAAGGCATTCTTTAGCTATGTCAGAAACCTAGGAGGAAACTCCCAGATATGCTCAGAATTAGTTCAAAATGATGTGAAGATTACTGATCCTACAGACATTGCCAACATACTGGCTGACAGGTTCAGTGCAAACTTCTCCCCCCCCTCCCTCCCTAAAGGAGAAATATCTATACCAAATGATTGTAGCCCCCCAAACATCTCTAACGCCCAGGTGAGAACTGCTCTCTCCAAGGCAAAGAACACAGCATCCATGGGACCTGATGGTGTCCCCGGCTGTGTGCTCCATGAACTCAATGAGGAATTAAACCCACAGTTAGGACAGCTGTTTAATCTTAGTCTCACCTCCGGATACGCACTCCAGGAGTGGCGCACAGCGACTGTGGTCCCACTCCACAAAGGCGGTGCCTCCACCGACCCTGGAAATTACCGTCCCATTAGCTTGACAAGCCTTATCTGCAAAGCCATGGAGAGGATCATAATGGATCTCATAAATAAAGACATAGGAACTTGCAGACTTTGGATCCAACCCAGTTTGGCTTTGTCAAAGGCAGATCATGCCTTTTAAACTTGGTTGACTTTTGAAACAGTCACCAAGGCCATTGACGAGGAAAGGCAGTCCATACAGCCTACCTAGACCTGGCGAAGGCTTTTGATACAATACCTCACTCGGGTATCATTGAAAAACTCATCAACTTAAATGTAAACCCATACATTACAAGATGGGTTGCAAACTGGCTGAGTGACAGAACCCACAGGGTCAGACTTGCTGGCGCCATGTCAGACTCAAAGCCTGTCACAAGTGGTGTCCCACAGGGCTCAGTCCTGGGCCCACTCTTGTTTGGCATCTACTTTTCTGAAGTACAAGCAAACACAGGAGGGTTATGGCTGACAAAGTTTGCAGATGACTGCAAACTGGCCGTAGTTGAAAACACATCCAACACAGATATCCTTCAGAAGGGTCTCACAGAAACGGATAACTGGTGCCAGAGCCATGGCCTAAAGTTAAATGCCAAGAAATGCATAGTCATACCCTTCGGGAAAAATAAGGTTACCCCTAGCTACCATATAGGTGGCAATCCCTGAACACAGAAGAAGTTATTAGGGACCTGGGAACCCAGGTTGACAGTAGCCTTTCATTCAACACTCATATTGCTAAAGTAGTTAGGAAGACCTTCTACATTGCCCACCTTATCATGAAGGGATTCACATCTAGATCAAGGGAAGTCATAGTCTCCTATACTCATCACTCATCAGACCAATGATCGAGTACAATGCCCCATTGAATGTATCTGACCCGACACTTGCAGCAGCTGGAGAGGCCACAAAAGTTCCTCACCAAAAGGATAAAGGGTCTCAAAAATCTGTCTTATGCTGCCCGACTGAAAGAACTCCAGTTATATTCAGTTGCTTACCGCTTGCTCAGAGGTGACCTATGCCTGACATACAAGGCCATGTCAAACCCAGATTTGATGAACATGCTTCATCTCAAAAATCTAGATCCCTCAGAGCCACAAGGGCGGAGACTTAAACCTCGACACGGTTATTAATAGGACGTGCTGGAGGGATAGATTCATCACCCAAAGACTCCCTATGCTGTGGAACAAAATCCCGGTTTATGTGAGGCAGAGCACCTCGCTGGCCTTGTTCAAGAGGAATCTTGACCAATGGATGGGAGATCGCAGATACACCCCAGGGGTTACCTCAGTGTCACTGCTCGACAGAGGCACAGCAAAATAATGGGCATAGTTTCTCCAAACTAAAGGGGTGGCGTAAGCCACAAAACTATGGGCTAGGCTTATAAATGCCCTCCGGCAGATAGCCTAGTATGAACCTATGAACCTATGAACCTATGAAAAGATTTGCATTCTTCTTTGAAAACACTGATGATGTCAGCACCCTATAAATACAGCAGGAGAAAAGAAACCATTCAGTAATGCGAATAGTGTGCTGTGCTAAAGTGTCTGTTTCAAGTATCATAGTTAGGTAGGAGTTTGAATCCTGCAAATGCTGTGTGTGTATGTCTGCAAGTCTTTGTGAAAGGAATGGCTATTTTGAAGACTGGGATAAAACACTAAAAGGTGTACATTCTTCTTTGGAAACACTGATGATGTCAGCACCCTATAAATACAGCAGGAGAAGGGAAATCATCTAGTAATGCGAATAGTGCGCTGCGCTAAAGCATCTGTCTCAAGTATCATAGTTAAGTAGGGGTTTGAATCCTACAAAGGCTGTGTATGTATATCTCCAATTCTTTGTGAAGGGAATGGCCATTTTGAAGACTGGGATAACACACTAAAAGATGTACATTCTTCTTTGGAAACACTGATGATGTCAGCACCCTATAAATACAGCAGGAGAAGAGGAATTCTCCAGTAATGCGAATAGCGCACTGCACTAAAGTGTCTGTCTCAAGTATCATAGTTAGGTAGGGGTTTGCATCCTGCAAACGCTGTGTATGTGTGCAAGCCTTTGTGAAAAGAATAGCCATTTTGAAGACTGGGATAACACACTAAAAGATGTACATTCTTCTTTGGAAACACTGATGATGTCAGCACCCTATAAATACAGCAGGAGAAGGGAAATCATCCAGTAATGCGAATAGCGCACTGCGCTAAATCGTCTATCTCAAGTATCATAGTTAAGTAGGGGTTTGAATCCTACAAAGGCTGTGTATGTATGTCTGCAATTCTTTGTGAAAGGAAAGGCCATTTTGAAGACTGGGATAACACACTAAAAGATGTATATTCTTCTTTGGAAACACTGATGATGTCAGCACCCTATATATACAGCAGGAGAAGGGAACTCCTCCAGTAATGTGAATAGCGTGCTGCGCTAATGCATCTGTCTCAAGTATCATAACATAGTTAGGTCGGGGTTTGAATCCTGCAAATGCTATTTGCAAGCCTTTGTGAAAGGAATGGCTATTTTGAAGACTGGGATAGCACACTAAAAGATGTACATTCTTCTTTGGAAACACTGATGATGTCATCACCCTATAAATACAGCAGGAGAAGGGAAATCATCCAGTAATACGAATAGCGTGCTACACTAAAGCATCTGTCTCAAGTATCATAGTTAGGTAGGGGTCTGAATCCTGCAAACGCTGTGTGTGTGTATCTGCAATTCTTTGTGAAAATAATGGCCATTTTGAAGACTGGGATAACACACTAAAAGATGTACATTCTTCTTTGGAAACACTGATGATGTCAGCACCCTATAAATACAGCAGGAGAAGAGAAACCACCCAGTAATGTGAATAGCATGTTGTGCTAATGCATCTCTCTCAAGTGCCATAAGCTAGGTAGGGGTTTGAATCCTACAAATGCCATGTGTGCATTTGTTACACAGTTTGTGAATGTGTTGTTTGTTTTGCTTTTATTATTATAACAGTAATTGCCATGCACACATCAGGTATGTGTTTGCCACAAACAGATATGTACCTGTGACCTATAATAGTTCCTATGTGTGAAGCCTGCCCCATAAGAATACAGTTGTTACCTTTGCCACCATGTGCCGCAGCTTACCAGACCTTAGGCCATACATGTATGTTGGTGACAATGCAAGCTACTGCAGTGATCTGTATCCTAGGCCAACTATGTGACACACACCCATGAAAGCTTTGATAGATTTATGTGGGTGACGGTTCATGTCTGCAGTATATGTCAGACGTTAAAACACAGCAAAGTCTGTGAGTGATGGCCATCCAGTGTAGGTGTATGGCAACTGTTGCCAATATGCATACAGACACCTTCTTGCTTAGGTGATTCACAGAGGGACTGCAGAATACCTTTGGAAATGTGAATATCACAGGATAGACAAGATAACACCTGTCCACATGTACACACTATTACCTGTTCTACATGATGGGTGCTACCACCTACATGGTACTGTTGGAATACTATGTTAACTACATGCCGATGACAATGCCTCAGTAGCGTTACAGCAATATACCATGGCTTGGACAACAGGTATCTGTCCGTATGATACCCATGTGGTGGTTAGGTGTGTCATGTGTAGAATGCATTGTAGGCCACTGTATGTATTTGCAGTCATGGATGGACATATCCATAGTGTGTTGGCATGTACATGAGACTGCTATATGCCAAAGGGTATTGTTCCCAGGGATGTGTGGGGCTCAGTAACAATGGCTACTGGTATAGTGTAGTACTGCAGGGATATCACTGACACCAGGTTCCTCCATCTGTGTATCAGTTGAGGAGACACCATGTAATGACCACTGAATGTCAGGCTATGTAAGCTGTATATACTACCAGAATGCAGACCATTGACATGTGGAAACCGTATCACCCACAGCATACTGTCAAACCATGTCATGTTCCATGCTGACCATGTTCACAAATGTACACCTGCAAATCGGTGATGCAAACATCACACAAGTACTGTCCACACCCCAACACATGCAGGCACAGGTACACACAACAGTCATGTGGCACATGTGCAGACAGTACACTTTGGGAATTAACACTGGTGTATACAAAACTGCAATGACAAACATAGTTAATGCATCATGCATGCTCAAATCTTCCCACAACAATATCATTACACTGTACTGTTAACAACATGATAGTAATACTACAGTGCTATGTAGTCACCCTGTGCATCAGTACCATGCTATCCTGTTCCAGCATCAATGTTACAGATGGCAGGAGGTGGCACAGTTTCATCATATGCACAGGGTGTGTACTTGGTTTGCCAGAGTCTGCCACTGACACATCCAATTGACATGTATGTGTGTGTGTTAGTGAGGGACAACAGTACAAGATGGGGCAATGTTGCTGCGATGTGTGTGTGTATGTGTTAGCCCTAGGTGTTAGCGTTATGTGTGTGTGCATGCATGCACACAGTTCCACCATGTGGCTGCCATATATGGGTGTTTGTGGACAGCCACAGACTGTACCTGCCAGGTCATACAGGTCACTGTCTCTGGCCACGGCCATGGTACCTGTGCCTGGCAGGGGTGCTACGGACAGTATCAGGTACTAAGCCAGACTGGCTACTGTCATCAGAAGCAGTGGGTTGTTGACTGGACACATGTCCCTGCTGGGACTGTCCAGAGCCACGTGCACGTGGTCTTCTAGGATGGCCTAATGACAGCACAGACCCAGCATTGCTGGGGCTGGTACTGGCACTATGGGAGTGGCTGCGGGTTTGTTGTCATCTGCGATGACTGGCAGCTGATAATGTTGCTGGCAGACGTCCACATCGATGCCTCAACCATCCTGCACTATCCTGGCTCCTGGACATGTAGTTGTGGAACAGATTTAATGTGTCCCCCCAACGTCTATCAATGACCTCGCTGATGTTACGGATGGCAGACGCAACGTCACGCATAGTGTCATTCATAGCCATGCGATGTGCTCTAAGCTCCCTCAGACCCTGTCTGGTGTACCGTTCCATATGTGTTTGTGCCTGCATTACAGCCCAGAACATAGCTGAGGTTGATAGACCTCTGTGGGCACGTCTGACAGGGGCAGTACGACCACGGATGCTCCCACGAGAACCCCTGGACATCTGCCTGTGTGGTACCATGTCAGGAATCTGGCCATGGCTGCTGTGAGGGGATGCATGTGCCAATGATACCACACTACCCTGGTCAATGCCCACTGTATGCTGTCCCTCAGCTAAGGACATTGGTGACAATGGATGTATCGGCAGGATGACTGTGCGCATTGATGGGGTTGACTGCTGTGTACTGTCAATTGGATGACCAACGACAGACCCTGTCACACCTCTATGTGCCATTACACATGTATCATCATTAGCACTATCCCCAGCAGTGGCTTCAGGTTCCCTGCTGCACTCCACCAGAGCATCATCAGAACCTGTGAGAGGAAGATAGGAAACACAGTTTACAAATGTGTACATGATAGTAGCACACAGGCACACATGCACACATGCACACAGGCACACATGCACACAGGCGCACATGCACACATGCACACATGCACACAGGCACACATGCACACAGGTACACATGCACACATGCACACATGCACACAGGCACACATGCGCACATGCACACATGCACACATGCACACAGGCGCACATGCACACAGGCGCACATGCACACATGCACACAGGTGCACATGCACACAGGCGCACATGCACACATGCACACAGGCGTACATGCACACAGGTACACATGCACACATGCACACAGGTGCACATGTGCACATGCACACATGCACACATGCACACAGGCACACATGCACACATGCACACAGGCGCACGTGCACACAGGCGCACATGCACACATGCACAAAGGTGCACAGGAACACAAGCACACAGGTGCACATGCACACAGGCACACTCCTCAGTACAGCAGATACAAACACAGACATACCTGCAATCCAACACATACACAATACTGTTTTAGGGTGGGTGACCGTTTCACAAGGTAAAACATCACTGCACATGTGTCAGCATGCAGGTTATGTGTTGCACAGGAACATGCAGTGCAAGTGTAGACAGCCCTTGTTAATAACAGTATACGTGTACTTGATGCTTGTGTGTAGTTGTTCAGTGATTGTCTCCACCCTGGGACACAATGTGTACAAGGACATTACAATGTTGCGCAAGTGTTACAAGCTGTGGGTGCATAGATTTGCACACACACACACACACACACACACACACACACACACACACA
Organism: Protopterus annectens; assembly: GCF_019279795.1. Classification (NCBI taxonomy): domain Eukaryota; kingdom Metazoa; phylum Chordata; order Ceratodontiformes; family Protopteridae; genus Protopterus; species Protopterus annectens. The sequence goes on from NC_056726.1 coordinate 1,878,092,498, forward strand.
CACACACACACACACACACACACACACACACACACACACACCACATGATGGTGCTACACAATAACAGCTATGTGTACTTTTGTGGTCAGTGGAACTGGATGTGGTGTAGTAACGTGAGCCATGATCAACATGCTTCTTGTGGTCAGTCAACAATAATAATGTGTGCCAGACAGGCAGCTAGCATGCTGTACCTGAAGTGCAGTAACATGACTACATCCACAATTACACAGCCACTTGTTACATGGGTGTGTAAGGTGGCCAATAGTGAGCATTGCCTAACATGAATGTATTATTTGTTCTAGACTGTTACACAAAGACATGATAGGCCTCTACCCATCAGTAATATTATGTGTGCTGCGTAGATAAGTGGGATGCTGAAGGCTGGCCATACAGCAGATGTCATAATTGGACATGTGTAGCAGGTTAAGGTGTAGTGTGTATGCCAAACATGTGTGTGTTGTGTACATGTGTATCTGGTGTGCCTATACAATGTCCAGTACTGTGTTGCCACACATGTGTGTCATGCTCTGTGTATTGCATGTGAGTGAGGCAGCTACTGAGAATAATGGGATATGCATAGTCTCACAGCAAACATGCACAGCATGCATTATGTGTAGGTGTGTTACATGTGCACACACTACACCTCCATATGACATGCACATGTCATTAGCAATAGTATTGTTATTACACACTCACCAGCATGGATTGGCTGTCTTGCTGTCACTCCAGAGGGACCTGCAAACATATGAGAGTGATTGCCAGTGGCCACAACTGTGCCTTTGATACTGTGAGTATGATAAAGTACAGTAGTACAACAGGTGGCTTTCGCAGGTGTACAGATTATGCTCAGAATATCAATCTTGCAGAAGACAGGCCAGGTTAACAGCTACACAAACAGTGCACATCTCACACACTCATAGACTACCAGTACAGAGAACAGTCAACTACAGATATGGGATGTTACCTGCACACTCCATTTCAACATGCTGGGTGGCTCCGGCCTCCATGATGACACATGTTTGTGGATGTTCTTGTTGTTGGCCTGGAGCCACAACACTTAGGAGGTGCTCCTCCACACTGGTGAGGGGGGTGGATAGGTACCCCACCACCTGTGGCAAGCTGTTGTCTGTGGATATCAGATGCACTCTGCTGGACATGTCTAATTAAATCACTGCAGTGATGGCATACCTACTCATATGTCTGGTTATGCATGCTTATGTCATTTACCCGACGGACAAGTTCTTGCCACAGTGCAGCCCTCTCATGCTGGTTCTGGCTGGTCCTGGAAAACAGCACAGAGTAATTATGCACCAGGCTCTGGTGGATCTCCTGATCCTCTGCTGCTGTATACAGTGGGTTTCTCTGATGTACCATCACCCTGGAAGGAAGGAAAAGAAAAATATGTGAGCACGTCATGTGGCACACTTAATATTCAAATGTACTGATATCACTTCACTGCCATATATAGCATCTGTCTGTCTATCAGGGGATACACATGTTCAATACCACATATCAGTGCTCAACCCACAACTGTTTGACAGTGCCTGCCACACTCCATACAACAAACTAGTATACACCAGCACTCGGCACACTGTTTGGGATACAATGCTCAAACTCACACTGGGGTATGTATCAAGCTAATGGATGAAGAATATTATCGTCCCATGCAATGAATGCAATACACATGTACAGTTTCAATGGTAATCCACCCTAGTCTTTGATGCCATACCCCTACCTGACATACGTTCACAGTTGTCACTAAAGCCAGAATACTGCTGTCACAGAGTATACATGCTGCCAGGTACACACACATACTCTGTAGCACACATGTGATTGCAGCCATGGTACAGGCATCATTACACACACATTACACATACATACAACACACAAATGTATGACGACACAGATGAGCATTAACTGTGTACCTTATAGTACTGTGTGCCCCCACTTATATATACCTATGCATGAGGTATGTAATCTGTGCAGACTACAGGTAACACACCAAACAGTGTTACCACAGAATGTGAACATACACCATACTGTAGTGTTTATGCCTACAACATCAGGTAGTACAACAGTTCATATGTGAGCTGGATTCAACAGCAGTACCACTTACTAAGCATTCATGTATTGCTTCTGCCTATGATGGGACACCACAGTCGTACACACGAAACTATGGCACAACATATGCCAATCTACTATGTTTGCATCCCAATAACTGACACATCTTTCTCTGGCCTCACACCAAGGACACCAACTACCATGACAGACACAAACTCACGCTAAGCTATCACACCTTTACAGACCTTGCACACAGTCAGTGTCACACTCATTCAATGTCACATAGCTGGTATTGCACTGAGTACATGTGTGTGTGCATTGTGTCATAGGTAGGTACTATGCTATTGGCCCTGGGCCTAGGGCAGCCTAGCCATATGCTACCCTGCCCTTTGGTACACATGTACTGTGATTTTACTTGCTCCTGTGAAATGGTTACACACAGGTGACTCAAAGGGCATATTAACTATCTCCATGACATTCATCAGGGGTATGTATGACATCTACTAATGAGGAGCCTTGTTTGTTAATGCTGGGTGGTTTAGTCCAGGGTATAGCATATTTGTGTACAGAAACCTGTACCTCCAGCATGTACTGTTTAGTGCGGTGACAGGGATTAGGGCCCTAGGTCATGTAGGCTGGACGGATTGTGAGGTGTTGCCATGGTGGTTGGCCAACTGGTATGGGTGTGACATAACTCTGTATGTCCAGCACTGGTAACCTCTCTGTAGGCAGTATGCAAGGCACTCTAGCTGTGGTTTTGTGAGTCAGTCTGCATAGGGAATGTGTTTGTGGCCATTATCAGTCTTTGTTGGGTATGTCTGTGGCCTTTCCATTTGCTGTAGTTCTCATGGGAGGTACATACTGTATAGGACATTGTGAGGTGTACATGGGTACACTGACTTACATTTCCCTAGCTGACACACCTTTTGTGATGACACGTACCATGTACAGGGATTACAAGACTAGTGTGCCACTGTGGATATCAAAGGAGAGGCTATTGTACACCTGTGTCCCATGTTCCCTTCTGACACCTCCAGTGGTAGGCAGGCAACCACCTATGTGGTAGTTAGTGGGTAACATGTTTTGGAATGGAGTATGGTATTGCAGTATCAAGACTGGTGTTTTGTCCATGCCTTGGTCACTAGGCACCTGTTGCAGTACATCTGCCCCCATGTCCCCCTCTCTCACTCTCTCTTTATCTCTCTCTCTCTCTCTCTCTCTCTCTCTCTCATTTACTAATTGCATGCAGCCTGCTGTGTGGTAATTGCAGTTCTCACTCTGATTTCAGGACACTGCTATAAAATGTTAGGTTAGGTAGGCGTAGGCCTTTCAGTTTTGCAAGGTGGGGACCACGCTGGTTTGCTGTGGACACTGTTGTGTCAGTCAGAAGGTTGGTATGTCTCTCATATCTAAGGCTGTGTTGTAGCCACTGAAATGCATGTTGTACTGAAACCTGACTGTTGCTTTTTCCATTTCACTCTTCTCAGTGTGTATGTTAGCTCACACCTGCTAATGCTAACACTGTTTACATGGGAGTATGTACTTTCCTGTGGGAGTTGTGGATTAACTGGTATACAACAGTAGTTTTTCCCTTTACATTCACTCCTTGAAGGCCTGATATTTGTCTTTACTGGAATGTGTTGCTATGTCTTTCCTATTTTCTATTTACATTCACTTCTTGTAATGCATGATATATTTCTTTCAGCAGTAAGTTCTTATATGTTTGCTGTAGCTTGGCGGCACTGCATGCAGTCTGGTGAGCCCAAGGTCTGGGGTTTGACAAAGGGCATTTTATTTTGCTGCTGAGTAGTACTAGGGTCTTGTATTTTGTACTAACAATTATGAATATCAGGTACATGCAGTGCTTGTAAACTGTTATACTGTCATTACTTTGTTAGACGGCTACATCCTTTGATATTTCTGTGTTGTACTCCTACATGAGGGTGTGCTTGTGGGAATAATTCTACAGCTATTCGCAGAGTGTGTAATAGCAGACAGGCTGATATGCCTGTGTATTTCTGACACTTGCAGGCCTCAGATACTCTCAGGTATATATTTGACCAGCCTCAGGGAAAGGTACATATCTGTGGGATACACCCATGATATATTTCAGATATTCTGCAGTTGTGACTGTGGGGTATTTTGAGCATATGTATTACTACACCATTTCTGACATGCAAGTAGTGTCTACTTTAACTTATTGACAGTCACCATTATGTGGGATACCCCACCTGTCTGCCTACTGTTAGTACATTTCACAGGGAGTCAGCGGGGCACAGGCAACATTTTTTTGCAAATTAGGGACATCCCTGTAAATCAGTCACATTTGGGAAGTCTGGCGTCATACCTATTCAGATATGGCGGTGTTTATCCTGCTCTGATACTGTGTGGGGTTTGTAAGGTGCTACTGTAACATTATTACCTCCTAGCATAGCTGTTTCTCTTATCACACTAATGTAATGCAATTCCACAAGAATTGCCAGTAAGGATTCAGGGAACAAGCTTTGCATAATGGCCTTCCTATATTCCCTTTACATTCCCTCCTTGTATTTCATGATATATTTCTTTCAGCACCAAGTTCTTGTATATCGGCTGTGGCTCAGTGGTAATTCATGCAGACTAGTGTTTCCAGGGTTTGAGACTGACAGGATTTTGCTGCTACTAAACCAGCACAGCTCCTGATGCCAAACAGCAGGACTAAACGCCTCCCAAACACACGTATGCTTGTTTTGGAAGTCAAAGGCAAAAACAACAAGCTGCTTCTAAGCCAACACAGTTCCTAATTCCAAGCAGCAGAACTAAACACCTCCAATAAGCACAGTCAGAGAGGTGAAACTCATCAAAGATGAACTCAGCCAGATAGCCAAACTCACTGAAGCAGGTCTTTTTAAATTCCAAAGGGATAAGCAAACAAGATGCCAATAAACGAATGACTTCAGTTTTATTAAGCACCACGATACCGCTTTTCGTCGGCGCTCTGCACCAACTTCTTCAGACTTTGAAAAATAACAACTCACACTTAAGTGCTGCTACATTTAAAGCCATTGCAAGCAAAGTCTATTACAAAACACACCCTCCAATTACCTTAACTCATTAACCCTGAGTACCTTCTCACAGCGCCTCTGTGTTTATCTCCGAGTGCGCTGTGAGAAGATTGGAATTGTATGCACTTACAGCCGAGTCCCTTCCACAAGCGCATCTAACTTTACAGCCAGATTGCATCTCCAATGTTAAAAAAATAAGTTGGAAAATACCCAAACTTTTTCACATACTATCTCAGCTTATTTTTAGTTGTGGAATTACATAGTGTTCATATTTAAATTTTTTAAGAAAAACGGCTGTATATTCAAGTAATCTTAGTTAGCCGATTCTGTATGTTTTGCAAGGAGCGAGTGGTGGCAGCCAATTGGATTATTCATGTCAAGCTGCCATTTGCATAACACCTCCACCCCCCGGTCTAACTTTTCTTTGATCTGTCCAAATAAATAGCGGGTTCAGCAGTAGCAATTCCCTTTCATTTTCTGATATTTTCAGACTTGAATGCTACTGGATCCTGCTATTTACTTGGACAGAAGATCGACTTCCATCTGTCTGCCATTTTTTTTACTGTGGAGTAAAAGTGAAACTGCAACAATCTTGCAAGACAGCAGCCTAGAAGAAAATCAACCAAAGTACAGCTGCAGCCTGTAACGGACTCTTTTTATCAAGTAGAGGTGAGTTTGTCACTGGAAGTGCTATTTCGGGAGAAACGTGCCCTAAAATGCCTTGCAGTTGAGTTTTACATTTCTTCCGTATTTCATCGGGGGCGTACGATCTGCTTGATTAATGGCTGTGTAATTTGTACTGAAGAGTGTGTGTGTGTGTGTGTGTGTGTGTGTGTGTGTGTGTGTGTGTGTGTGTTGCGTTAGCTAAAGCCTGCGGCTGTCAGGTTTCATCGGCAGGTAGCGGTTGAAGAAGAGCCATTACAAAGGTGAGAGTGGTGTTTTACTGCTCCTCTGCTTACTGTTAGGGACTGCTATCTGCTGCTTTTGCCCAGTTGCTATGTCTGGAAGGTTTCTAGCAATAGTCACTTGAAGTTTGTAGGTGTGGGCATCAGTTTGGGTTAACACATTGTGATAAGAGTTTGCTGGGCTTGTGGAGATGATGTGTGCAAACACAGACTAGGTGATGGGCCCTTGCATTAATAGATAGCACAGGCTGGGGCACTTGGTGCCAATGTTTTACACTACAGAGGTATCACAAAGTAGAAGAGAATGTGGGCACCATGGATCCATGGAAAGATCCATCTGCACAGTAGCGTACGCAAGTTGGTAAGCGAGGGAATGACTTTGCATGCAAAAAGATGGAATATTCATTATCGGTGAAAATACACATTGTGGCAAAACAGATGCCTGTACCGGTGGACTGTAGGATAGGATAGGATAGGATAGGATAGGCATAAACACAGCTACAGTCTGGTAAATATCTGCTATGAAAAGTGGGTTATGAAGCCCCAAATTAGCAATTGATGGTTGATAATTAGCAATTAATGGTTGACAAATCCATTGCTAATGGGACTGTCTAGTTATATTGACATCGGATGACAGGATGAGGAGGTTTCGAAGATATGTAATTTAGAGAAACAGCTGTCAAGAGTGTGACAGAAAGGATTAATGTTTCCATTATTGTATTTAAAACTGAACTTTTCTGTACAGGTCTCCACTCAAACTGGACCACTGCACAGTTAGATAATCTTTTGACCAAAACTGAAAAGAAATAGATTAGATGTGTCAATTATTTGGTTGGTTGAAGAAATCATAGTCCTGTGTGTCAGGACTATGGAAACTACAAATTGCAGCCTTGTTTGTGGTGATGGGTAAACCCAAATACATTTTGTAAGGACTCCAAGGTTAATCTGTTTTGCATGGATGGGGTCATAGACTGAATCCCAGCAGTGTAGGGGGAAAGCAGCAGTACTGAAAGCCATCAGGTTGCTGTCAGTCATTGCTGAGAGGGCACAAGATGCACTGGTTACCACATTTGGAATATTATGTGTAGTTCTGATCCAACATCTATACAGAGAAAGAGAGATGAATGAGGTGGTAACTGACATGCAGCAGAGTTGCCAGAATTGATATACAGCATATGCTAAGCATATTCATTTATTTGTGAAACAGTGTTTTTTATTTTAATTTGTAAATACTTACTGTAAAAGGAATACGAGTAAGGCACACATGGCTGATTCACTGTACAATATTATATTTGTTTATATACATAGAAAGAAAAGAGGAAAGAAAAAAAGGAAGCAAATAAAGATTTTGTTCTTCTTTTTACTAAGGGATTAGACCATAATCAGTTAATGAGAAACTATGGTTGTTACGAAATGGAGATGATAGTGTTTTTTTAAGTAGTACTAAAATGGAGTGACCTGTGTTTCATGTTATGAGTATTGTAAATAATGCATACAGTGATTATAGACCATCTTAGCTTTTTGTATGAGGAATTAACTGTCATGGTATAGCTTGAATCAATGAATATGTGCACTGCGCTGCATATTACTCTTTGTTAATTACAGAAATGTCATATTTCATTATTTGGCTTTGTTTCATTGTATATGGTTTTATGCTTATGTAACATTAATCTCCATGTTTTCTGTTCAAAAAGGACATTAGGAACCCATGGAATAACTGTTTTGAACCTTATGGCTATTATAAACGTTAAAAATGAAACTGTCACTGTGGAGGATATCACACTGCATTCTGTTGAGTCTTACTTTGTGGAAACAATTTACTTATTTTAAACAACTGATCCTTTACATAGGTTCATGGGTGCTTAAAAGGCTAATGACCACAAGGGCCTTTTTAAGCCTAACCATGCATCCCAAATCTCTGACAAGTTCTGGTACCCTTAAGTGTAAGCAGTGGCTTTGGTGATAGGGCCTTGAGGCGGTCTGCATATGACATTTTACTTATGGCTCTTATTCTTTTAGTGAGGAGCCTCTGTGGGCATTCCATTTGTTGGATACACCTGGCTAAGTATGTACCAAAGGGGGTATTGTACTCGATGATGAGTCTGATGAATGCCGGATACAGTGAAACAAGGAGTTCCTTGGACCTAGATGCAATACCTTTGTTTATAAGTTGCACAACATAGAATGATTTTCTCACTGCTGTGGACACGTGATGGTCAAAGGCTAAATGACTGTCTAAGTGCGTACCCAAGTGCTTGACTATTGGGTCAACTCTAAGGGGTGTGTTGTCAATATGATTGTTACCACGGGTGGATTACTTCCCAAGGATATGATTATGTATTTCTTGGCATTTAGTTTTAGTCTGTGGCTCTGACACCAGTTGTTTGTCTGTGTCAGCCCTTCCTGGAGAACATTTGTGTTGGTGTGGGATTCAATGATAACTCCTAATTTGCAATTCTCTGCAAATATAGTCAGCCAGAAACCATTGAAATTGGCCTTGATTTCATAGACGTAAATGCCAAAAAGGAGTGATCCCTGAGGGACTCCATTTGTGACTGGCTTTTTTGTAGAGGTGGTCTCCCCAATTTTAACTTCCTGGGTCCTGTCTGTGAGCTAATTGGCTATCCACTGGGTGACACATGGGTTTGTACCTAACCTCTTGAGTTTGTCAACAATGCCTGAGTGGGGTATTGTGTCAGATGCCTTCCCCAGGTCAAAGTAGGCAGTGTGAACTATTTTGCCCCCATCCATTGCTTTGGTGACCGTCTCAAAGAAGTCCACCAGGTTGAGTAGGCATGACCTGCTCTTGATCAAATCAAACCGGGCTGAGTCCAGTGTCTGGAGATTTACTTTATCATTGTTGATCATTTCCATGATAACTCTTTCCATAGATTTGCATATAAGACTAGTGAGATTTTTGGGTCTGCAGATGGCCCACCTTTGTGCAGAGAGATGACTGCTGCTGCTCTCGATTCACGAGGCATGAAACCTGTTTGGAGGCTTCGATAAGGCCTGTTAGGTCATGTTTCATGCTATTTAGAATGCATCCTGGGATATTGTCTGGGCCCATTGATGCAGTGGTCTTGGTTTTAGAGAGAGCATTAAGGACCTGTTCCCTAGTGATAGCAGGGTGAGTTAAATTTGAAGGTATTTCCTGATGTAAGGTTGAGGGGGAGGGAGGGGTACAGTTGGAGCTGAATTTATTGCCTAGTAGGTTTGCTATATCATCTTGCTCAGTATAGGTGGCTCCACTTACAGTGAGCTCTGCACACAATTGCGTATTGCCTTTGAGTTTGTAGTTGGGAGGGTGGCCTAATGGTTAAGGTGTTTGCTTTACAAACACAAAGTGCAGGGTTTGAGCCTCACAAGGGATAATTGGCTAGGCTTGCAAGGGCAGTTAGCTTAGTACTAACCTATGAACCTATAAGTATGGCTAAAGTGGAAAAAAAAAAGCCACCTCTGCTATTGTCGACATTTACAAAAACTCTGTGACCTAGAATTAGAAATAAATTTGAACTTGCACAACAAATGAAAGACAAATTTCAGGCCTGAGTAATTTCAGAATGACAGATATCTTATTGTCTGTCATTACTAACCTAATAAGTGCAACAAAATGGAATTTTTTATCATCAGTCTGATATCCTTGTAGTATACAATGAAAGTAAAAACCTTTTATTGGGATGCATTGTTTGAACTTATTAAAAAAAAAAAATTACCTTGCAAAGAAGGTCTCAGAAGGACTCGGATTATCAAGTCTTTATAACTCTTAACATGTTTGTGAATACATATTTAATTATTAGGATGATTTTCAGCTTAGAAACCTCAATAGAATTAAAACTAAAATATTTTAGTCTACGGATGTTATTGGAAGGTTCTGGTTTTCCAACAAAGGTCTTGGAATTTTAGAGTACATTGGCACCAAAGATGGGTCAGGGCTTCATCACAGGAAGTCTTTAAACCTAATGTGGATTAAGAAAATTGTTAAATACAGTGAATATTGTCAGGTTAAAGAATTGGTGAGTTTCCTCAAAGCTTGTTGCTGCTTAAATAAAAGTAATGTTTAATACTGGCAAAATTTCTGCAATGCTCTGGGAAGTAGGTTAAAGATTCAAGAAGGTTGGAGGCCTGAGAATTTCAGATCCTGTTGGTAGTCCCACCAGCTAAGTCTTTCAGCTTAAAATGTCTGGGATTGTGGCAAACTGAGTGTCTGTTATTTAAATGTCATACAGGTAATAAAGTGTTGAAATTTGAAGGTAAGCTGACTAGTGTCTGTATGCCAGAGGCTTAATGTCCTGATTCCTAGAAAGGCATATGACCACCTCCTGTGTCATACTGTTGCTGTGAATCACTCTTGACAAACCCTGCCATTTTGTTCGCTTTGCAGATAACTGGGAACATGGGAACATAACTGCCTTTCTATTTGGAAAGTTAAATGGCTTCCACTAACTGCTAGGGTCATACAGGTGCAGACCTTCTCTTACCCCCCCCACACTTTATTTTTGTGTACTTGTTTATCCCCTGACTGCCTGCAGACTGTCAGTTCCCTTCAGCTATCTGGCCAGTGTGGTTCTTGAAGGTTGTGCGTCAGGGCTGGCATGTAAAAATCTACTGCCAATCATTAGCTCTATATATTCTTCTGAAGGAAATAATTCCTTTCACCTTTCAGAGCCTAGAGTATCATTTTCTCCATATCTGTTTATACATCAGTCTAGAACTTTATGTCTTATTCAGTGTGATAATGCAGCATTTTCCCTTACATTATACCTGTGAAATTCTATCATAATTTATAACAATAATATTCTACATTTACTCCTAATGTAGTTTTGTAGGGAATGAATTACCTCACTTTCCTGGAGACCTCACTCTGTGTTTGCTATTTATTATTGTTGAATTGGTAGATACACATTGAAATATAAAGTTCTTTGCTAGCAGCAACCTCTTCAGTAGTTACAGATATCTTGAATGTGAAATTATTCAGATGACTTTTACCTATGCAGAGATTGTGCATGTTTGGAAACTAGTTTACATTGTAAATGAAGATAAGAAGTACACAGGGCTGCTGGTGGTATCTTCCTGATGAATGCCATGAACAAGGTTGGTTGTATAACTACTGAGAACGAGTCTAGCTGTATATATTTTTTTACTTTCCATTATAGAGTTATAATTAAAGTGTTTAAAATTTGCTTATGGAGACCTCACTCTCAGTGTTTGCTATTTATTATTGTTGAAACGCAAAGTCAAATTCACTTTTCCCGAGTAATGTATGGAATGTATAGAAATGAGTATATTTTCTGGTTGGCTTACTGTGTGATTGGGACTGTGAGGGAGACAGAAAAAGTATGCATTTACCAGATACTGGAGAAGGCTACTTTGTGATTTTTATTAGGTATTAAAAAAATAATTTATAGGGGATCCACTTAAACTGTGTATACAGGATGGAACCAGGACCTTCAGGAGTCAGTGCAGAGTTCATATTTGTTATTACTGTTCTTGAGGACAATTTCTTACAGAAGTACTGGGATGTAACTCCATCATTGGATGTTACGCTTGATTACTTGGACATGATTTATGTGATAGTTCTGCAGAGGGACCACTATTAATATCTCACTGACAGAATATGAGAATGTGAACTGTCATTATTTTTAAAAGTGTAACATACCACTTTTTTCCCAAACGTAAAAGTATTAGGACGGATTAAGGACTGAGCTCAATTTGGTTAAATGAGGTACAGTTGAAAGGTATGGAAGGAGATATTGAAATGTTTACAGTTTGCTTGCTGAACTGTGACTGCTTTGTATTGTCAGAGACATTCACATTTCTAACCAAATTCCATACCTTGAACTGCTGGTTTGTTTGCTTTCCATAGCATCTCTCATAAGCTTTATCTGTCAAAGAGCATAGAAGTGTACAGAGCAAAACATAACTTGTCTCTCTGGAATCCCAACCCTGTAACAGAACCTTGGCGTCCTCTATGCATTTTGGAGAGAGGGCCTTCACCCTGACTGGAATAGATTTATTGTGATTATAACAAAAGGTAATAGTCTTGGACACCCATTTGGAAATTATCTGTTTTGACAGAGGCTGTCCATTCTTACCATCACAAGAAATAAACAATTGCTCCAGATATTCTGAAAGATTTAGTTTTGCCTAGACGTTACCCAGGTTATTACTTGCTGACTACTGCCTGCATGGAGCTATATTATATTTTGGGAATTTTTCTGGCCTTTGTCAGTAATGTGTGCAACTTAGGTGGGAGGCTGTGTTATACTATTTTACTGAATTACTGTATTACATAACAGGTGCACAAGGTGATATAATGAGTACCTACTCAACAGGTTATGTGCAGCAATTATCACCTCTGTCTGAGCATGCATACCTTTGCAGTAATGAAAGGCAGGTCATTATCACCTTAGCTATAAGTCAGTTACAATATAGCACTGAGTCATTATCACTTTTCAGGTAAAACTAACAGAAGCTGTCACTGTTATTCACATAAGTACAACTCAATATCACATTGATGAATGCACAAGCCAGATTGTGTTTTTTTCTCTGCTTGTAGTCATTGCAAGCCACCATGTTGGCAACATACATACACTTTCTAAGTATGCTATTTATCCCTTCACTACTGAATTAATCAAATAAGCCACCACCTCAATTCTTCATCAACTACCTAGCCTCTGAAACCCCTTATTTTATAAATATATATATATATATATATATATATAAAATAGTGTGTGTAACCCACAAAGCAAGAAGGTGAGCTAAAATGCTGTAACTGGTATGCAAAGAGAAATATCCTCATGCTCAAAATGGAAATAAAGCTTTCTAGTATTAGCAGGGGATGTAGGACTGCCAAATCATAAAACAAGACTTTATGACCATGAATCTGTTTAATTTACTGAACTGTAAAATATGCCCCCAAGCACCATCTTTCATGAATATTAGAAACCAATGCTACCCAAACCGGACTAATATATATATATATATATATATATATATATATATATATATATATATATATATATATATATGTGTGTGTGTGTGTGTGTGTGTGTGTGTGTGTGTGTGTATATACACACACATACATGTGGAGACATGCGTGAATGGGCGTACTTTCGTTGAAGGTAGTGCATCAGGGCTGGTGACTCGGCACGTAAAAATCTACTGCCAATCATTAGCGGACAGGAGTTCCGCTGTGGCGACCCCTAACCGGGAAAAGCTGAAAGACAAAACAACAACATACATATATATATATATATATGTGTGTATATATATATATATATATATATATATATGTATGTATATATATATATATATATATATATATATATATATATATATGTATGTATATATATATCTGTTTATCTGTATTTTCACAAGTAGCATACAGATGCAAGTATCCATTTTATTAATGCAGTTCATATCTTTGTGAATTAATGTAACTGAACCACATATGATGAAACCGTTGAATGTCTCAAACTATCACTACATTCTACATGTTATGTTGCTTTGCAGCTGCCTCTGTGCAGGTGAGTAATATTATATTCATAGGTTCATAGGTTAGGACTAGGCTAACTGCCCTTGCGAGCCATTTTAAGCCTAGCCAATTATCCCTTGTGAGACTCAAACCCTGCACCTTGTGTTTGTAAGGCAAACACCTTAACCATTAGGCCACCCTCCCACATATATATATTGTTCTATACCATTGTGTTTTTCAGCTTTGCATTCACCCGACATCACAGCCTTCAGTGAAGATGCCATCTGCTAAGAAGTCAACCAACGTTTACTTGGGTGAGGATTCTGATTCTGGCAGTAATACTAGTGGGTCCAAAATGGAATTGGACCTTGATTCACAATGTAAGGCAAACCAGAGTGTGGATGGCGATTATGATGCCGATGATCATATTCCACTGGCACATCTGCGTGAGAAGGCCATTACTGCTGATAAAGATGATGCCCCTGTCCCAGCGATTCCTGACAGACCCCTACCCTCTACCCCCGACCTCACCACTCTTGATGAAACTGACCACGACAGTGAGGATGACATGCCACTAGCCCAGCTAAGGTATGATGGCACACACAAAAGTGGTCATCAACCAAGTGGGGAATAGTGTTGAAGGCTTTGTATGTAGGTGAGGGTAGTAAATGTATGAAGGTCAGGACAGCAGTTAGTGAGTTACTTCAGTCCCTCATCCCTTAGGTCCATTGCTGAATGGGCACATGTAAAGAGAAAAGGCAGAGGTAAGGCAGACTGCTGCCACTGAAGGAGGTCATGAGACCATAGTGGTACCAGCAGTCTGAGTGGGCAGCCAGCACAGCTATGGGACACTACAGATAACCAACATCTGGAGCCCCATGCCTGTCCTTGGCATATTAGTGGAGCGGTGGTCCTTACCCTGCTTTTTCTCTTTACATGTGCCCTTTTTGTGGCCCCTTGTCAGTGTCCACCCATGCTTTATTTCAGGTAAGGTAAGACTGTATCTTCTGCTGTTCTGGGAATCACTGGAACGCGAGAAGCCCAAACCCTAAGCTGTCCCATCTCAGAATGTTGTGTTGGTGGATGCATCACGGTGGGCATATCCAGCCAGCATGGATCTTGTGATCCATCTGGATCGCAGATGGGAACTTGGAGACTCTTCAGCTCAGTCCCATAGTGCTGCTGTCCTAGGTAAGCATGGGCTTGGGTGTGCCACTGTGATTTAATGCTTCCCTCCGGGAAAGGACACATGCAAAAGGCACAGCCTGGGTCAGTCTTGGTCTTTTGACATGTTGGCCTGATGTAGCTCTCCACTCAGTCTCCCTCCCTTCAGGTGTAGTCAATGTATGTAGGTGAGGGTAGTAAATGTATGAAGGTCAGGACAGCAATTAGTGAGTTACTTCAGTCCCTCATCCCTTAGGTCCATTGCTGAATGGGCACATGTAAAGAGAAAAGGCAGAGGTAAGGCAGACTGCTGCCACTGAAGGAGGTCATGAGACCATAGTGGTATTAGCAGTCTGAGTGGGCAGCCAGCACAGCTATGGGACACTACAGATAACCAACATCTGGAGCCCCATGCCTGTCCTTGGCATACTAGTGGAGCGGTGGTCCTTACCCTGCTTTTTCACTTTACATGTGCCCTTTCTGTGCCATGCTTTATTTCAGGTAAGGTAAGACTGTCTTCTGCTTTTCAGACATTTACAGAATGCGTTCATGCATGGCTTGATGCACAGGGTCGGTGGATCTACAATCTGCCATAACGGCATCACTGCGGAAGATGTTCACCTGTTCAGAAGGGATGGCATTCACCTAACTGAGGATGGCATTACGTTGTTCTTGACCAACCTCCACAATGGCGTGAGGAGAGTCATGCAAGATTGCTAACATCCAGCTTGTGAGAAGAATGGAAAACACCCATGACCAAGTCGGACCAGTATAGTAAGTAAAACACTATTATGAAATGTGTTCTGTAAAATTCATTTCTCTGAGCTTGGCAAATAACTGTTATGGAAATTATGATTTTTTATTTCATATTTTGGTAAATAACTTTGCAAGGGAGCATCTGAATGTGCCAAGTAATATCTCATTTTGAAGACAGTATTGCTGGTTCCAACATGGTAAAAGAAATGTGCCTGTATGTTTCACACATGTGCAGATATCAAAGTTTGTTTGGGACTTAGGTTATGGAAATTATGATTTTTTTCATATTTTGGTAAATAACTTGGCAAGGGAGCATCTGAATGTGCCAAGTAATATCTCATTTTGAAGACAGTATTGCTGGTTCTAACATGGTAAAATAATTATGCCTGTATGTATGACACATGTGCAGATATCAAAGTTTTTTTCGGACTGGGTTATGGAAATTATAATTTTTTTTCATATTTTGGTAAATAAGTTTGCAAGGGAGCATCTGAATGTGCTAAGTAATACATAATTTTGAAAAGGTTATTAATAGTTCTAACATGGTAAAAGAATGGTGCCTGTATGTTGTACTCATAGGCAGATATCAAAGTTTGTTTCAGACTTAGGTTATGGAAATTATGATTTTTTTTCATATTTTGGTAAATAACTTTGCAAGGGAGCATCCCATTGTGTGAAGTAATACCTCCTTTTGAAGACAGTACTGATAGTTATAACATGGTAAAAGAATGGTGCCTGTATATTATACTCATGTGCAGATATCAAAGTTTGTTTCGGACTTAGGTTATGGAAATTATTATTTTTTTCATATTTTTGGTAAATAACTT
Organism: Protopterus annectens; assembly: GCF_019279795.1. NCBI lineage: Eukaryota > Metazoa > Chordata > Ceratodontiformes > Protopteridae > Protopterus > Protopterus annectens. The sequence continues at coordinate 1,878,108,732 of NC_056726.1, forward strand.
TGCAAGGGAACATCTGAATGTGCTAAGTACTACCTCATTTTGAAAACAGTATTGATAGTTCTAACATGGGAAAAGAATGGTGCCTGTATGTTGTACTCATATGCAGATATCAAAGTTTGTTTCGATCATGGGTTATGAAAATTATGATTTTTTTTCATATTTTGGTAGATAACTTTGCAAGGGAGCATCTGAATGTGCCAAGTAATACATCATTTTGAAGACAGTATTGCTGGTTCCAACATGGTAAAAGAATTGTGCCTGTATGTTGGACACATATGCAGAAATCAAAGTTTGTTTGGAATTAGGTTATGGAAATTATGATTTTTGTTCATATTTTGGTAAATAACTTTGCAAAGGAGCATGTCAGTTTGCCAAGTAATACCTCATTTTGAAGACAGTGTTACTCCTTACAACATGGTAAAAGAACTGTGTCTGTGCACTCTACACATGTAGAAATATCACAGTTTGTTTAGTCTTGTACGATTATGAAAATTATACATTTACAATACTTTTCATTATTATGCCCATATCTTTGCAAGGGAGCATGGTGATCGCACAAATGATGCATCACTTTGAAGCTGATATTCAGATGCACAACTTCTACACTGATATGTAGGCTCTGTCTGTTACAGGTGATGAGATATTATGCTTTGTTTATTTATCAATTATGAAAAATAATATATTAATCATATTTCTGTGAATATCTCAAGAAAGGAACATCACGCAGTAATGGTTAAGGTATCATTTTAAAGCTGACATTCATACTAACAAATTGCATTCAAATTGTATGGGTCTGCATGGTACATTAACCAAGATATTATGCTTTGTTTTTCCAAAAAGGTAAAAAATATGCACAATATCAGCATTCCTTGCCAAATATTTAATAATGACTTTGAGATACACTATCAACATTTACACTGTTGGAAAGGTCAGTGTCTGCTGAACAACTTTCGCGTTTACATTTTTAGTCTAGCTCTTATAGTTAAAGAGTTATGAACATTTTTTATCTGTATGGTATTACAAATGGATTTTCTGAAAATGAGCTCAGACTGCACTGTTGTTCCTATGGTGGAATTACGCAGGCAGCTTTTCCTGAGCTGCTCCGGAGTGAATGAGTTAAAGGAACAGGCACAAGTAGCTTCAATCTAACTAAAATGTTCCTCTCCCATAAACACACATTATAAAAAGTTGTATATAATATAAAATATACAACTGTAAAACTAATACTGTTCCTTACATAGCACTTAAATAATGCAATCGACAGTTAATAATATTATAAAAGCACACTTACTTTGAACCAAATACGCATAATAAGACTGACACATTAAAATAAATAAAAAAGGCATGCCATAATATTTCAAATATTGATAAAAAGACATTCCATCTTCCAAACATGGTATAAAATATATATCAAGATCACTCAGCTGGTCCTATGTCCAAATCACACCCGATGTTATACCCCCCATGCATCATCTTTCCAAACTCCTTAGCTTAAGGACACAGCTGATAGATAACATAATATTGAGGCCGGGGTGATGGTAGGCTTCAAGTCTCAACTGCCACATAAGCTCCTTCATTTCTAATTTCAGGGATTCTGTCCCCCCCAATTCACATAGTTCAACTGGTCAATGATCATAAATGTAAAATCATGGCCAGGGTGATTGTAGACATGACTTGCTAGGGCATTCTCCAGTTTAATCTTCTTCATGGCATATAAATGTTCGTACATGCATTCATTCAATCTCCTGTCCGTCTTGCCCACATAAAAAGCTGGGCATGACGAACAAGAAGTGAGATACACCACGTGTGTCGATGCACAATTGTATCTCCCTTTGATAAGGTACTTGGTGTCTCTAATCATGAAATATGTGCCCGACCTCACATATCTACAATGTTTGCACATATTGCACTTATACATGCCAGCTCTTGGAGTCATGTTGCCACCTTTCCTTTCTAACATGTTCTTGATATTCATACCCCTCCTGAATGTAATCTTCGGGGCCGACCCTAAATTATTGGGTCCTGTTAGTTCAGTTGGCAACAAACCCCAATTTTTCTGGATGATGGACACTATAGCTCTAGCATCTATGCTAAAGGTAGTAATGAAACTGCAATGGTATACACCTCTAAGTTGGCTGTCACTCCTGGGGTAGCTATTCTCCGAGACAGAGTGACCCAAAATGGGTTGAAAATAGCCCATTTCCCTTTTGGATCTAACCTCTAGACACAAATCCACAACCAACTCCTCAGGGTAGCCCCTACATAAAAACAAATTAGATATGAACTGGCACTCTTCCTGGAAGTCACCATCTCTTGAGACCATTCTGGCCGCCCTCACAATTTGGCCTTTTACTATTGATCTCTTCTGGAAGGCCGGATGTTCACTATCGAAGTGCAAATAAGAATTGGAAAAAGTGGGCTTGCGATGAATTTTGCCTAAAAACTGGTTCTGGTTGCTGTCCTTGAATAATTCCACATCTAAGTATGCTATTCTGTCTGTGTCAAAAGTAGAGGTAAACTTTAAGAAATCCGTGGACTTGTTGAACATCTCCACCAGGTCATTGGCCACCGAAGGGTCGCCCTTGGGAATGATACAAATGTCGTCCAAGAAATGGGTATATAAGGATACTCATTCTAGGAAGATAGAAGTTTCTGGAAGTTTCTTATTTTGGAGAGTGTCAGCGTGTGAAGATAGTACCCAAGGGGCTGCGTTCTTGGCAGTATCCCACGGGTTTAGAGGAGGGATCTAAATTCCATGCAGACCTCCTCACTATGTTTGATAGGCATGGATCTGAATTGATTGACCTTATTAGTACACACTACCAGGAAGCAATCTCGTCTCTAACTAGAGAAATTGCGGACTTGGATGAGGTTATTAAGCCAGACAATAATTTTCCTAGATATAAATTTGACTATGAGAGGATATACTCCAGTATTGATGAGTATATTTCTTTGTGGTCACTTCGATAGTGAACATCCGGCCTTCCAGAAGAGATCAATAGTAAAAGGCCAATTTGTGAGGGTGGCCAGAATGGTCTCGAGAGATGGTGACTTCCAGGAAGAGAGTGCCGGTTCATATCGAATTTGTTTTTATGTAGGGGCTACACTGAGGAGTTGGTTGTGGATTTGTGTCTAGAGGTTAGATCCAAAAGGGAAATGGGGTATTTTCAACCCATTTTGGGTCACTCTGTCTCTGAGAATAGCTACCTCAGGAGTGACAGCCAACTTAGAGGTGTATACCAATGCAGTTTCATTACTACCTTTAGCATGGATGCTAGAGCTATAGTGTCCATCATCCAGAAAAATTGGGGTTTGTTGCCAACTGAACTAACAGGACCCAATAATTTAGGGTCGGCCCCGAAGATTACATTCAGGAGGGGTCTGAATATCAAGAACATGTTAGAAAGGAAAGGTGGCAACATGACTCCAAGAGCTGGCATGTATAAGTGCAATATGTGCAAACATTGTAGATATGTGAGGTCGGGCACATAGTTCATGATTAGGGACACCAAGTACCTTATCAAAGGGAGATACAATTGTGCATTGACAAATGTGGTGTATCTCGCTTCTTGTTCGTCATGCCCAGCTTTTTATGTGGGCAAGATGGACAGGAGATTGAATGAATGCATGTACGAACATTTATATGCCATGAAGAAGATTAAACTGGAGAATGCCCTAGCAAGTCATGTCTACAATCACCCTGGCCATGATTTTACATTTATGATCATTGACCAGTTGAACTATGTGAATTGGGGGGGGGGGCAGAATCCCTGAAATTAGAAATGAAGGAGCTTATGTGGCAGTTGAGACTTGAAGCCTACCATCACCCCGGCCTCAATAGTATGTTATATATCAGCTGTGTCCTTAAGCTGAGGAGTTTGGAAAGATGATGCATGGGGGGTATAACATCGGGTGTGATTTGGACATAGGACTGGCTGAGCGATCTTGATATATATTTTATACCATGTTTGGAAGATGGAATGTCTTTTTATCAATATTTGAAATATTATGGCATGCCTTTTTTATTTATTTTAATATGTCAGTCTTATTATGCGTATTTGGTTCAAAGTAAGTGCTTTTATAATATTTATAACTGTCGATTGCATTATTTAAGTGCTATGTAAGGAACAGTATTAGTTTTACAGTTGTATATTTTATATTATATACAACTTTTTATATTGTGTGTTTATGGGAGAGGAACATTTTAGTTAGATTGAAGCTACTTGTGCCTGTTCCTTTAAGGTAATTGGAGGGTGTGTTTTGTAATAGACTTTGCTTGCAATGGCTTTAAATGTAGCAGCACTTAAGTGTGAGTTGTTATTTTTCAAAGTCTGAAGAAGTTGGTGCAGGGCGCCGACGAAAAGCAGTATCGTGGTGCTTAATAAAACTGAAGTTGTTCGTTTATTGGCGTCTTGTTTGCTTATCCCTTTGGAATTTAAAAAGACCTGCTTCAGTGAGTTTGGCTATCTGGCTGATTTTATCTTTGATGAGTTTCACCTCTCTGACTGTGCTTATTGGAGGTGTTTAGGTCTGCTGCTTGGAATTAGGAACTGTGTTGGCTTAGTAGCAGCTTGTTGTTTTTGCCTTTGACTTCCAGAACAAGCATACGTGTGTTTGGGAGGCGTTTAGTCCTGCTGTTTGGCATCAGGAGCTGTGCTGGTTTAGTAGCAGTTTGTTTTTTTCTTGCCTTTGATCTTCAGTTATTTTATTTTGCTGATAAGCAGACTACAGGCCTTGTCATACAGAGTGACTAAGGCACTTTTAAGCAGTTGTAAGCGGGTTTGCTCTGGTTTGCGCAATGCTTACACATGCGCACACTCGCTTAGCTGAGCGCACACTCACTTAGCTAAGTGCACACAAGCGCACACCCACTGACTACTGCTTAAAAGTGCTTACTCCCACTAACACCCGCGCTAGTTTCTTTTAAAGAAAAGAAAATGGGGAGATAGGACAGTGGTGAAAAAGGGGGCACAAAGAGGGTAGGACAGTAGGAAAATAAGCTCGGGATGTACAGTAAGGATGTAGGAAAGGCCCATAGCTGCCCATTTCTTTATTAGCAACAGCTGTGCATATGTGTGAAATGTGGTGTGAAATTTGAAACCTTCCACCCCTGAGAGAGGGGTGAGGACAACAAAATATGTTGTACTGCCAATTAGAATTATCAGTTTACATGTCCAGTGGACATGTGTGCAAATTGGGCAGCTATGTATGGGGCATAATTTTTTTGTGGGAACAGAGTGCCCTTTTTTTATTTTTTTTTTAGGTGAGAGTAGAATGTGAGGTACAGGAAGTAGGTATATTTGGGGAGGTAGGTTGGGGAGGTTAACAGACAAGACAAACAAGATGCATACAGGGGCGGAGTATGACACATGTGGGGGTTAAACACAAATGACGGGGACGGATGTTTGGATATCGCAAGCCCATGAGCCCACAGATGGCAACAGTGGAACTGAAATCCCCACCCATAGGCAGTTACCACTGCGCCTTCACAGCCCAGGCCGGGGCTGTGCTGGGGGCTGGATAGGATGGGCAGGTACACCCGTGAGTTGCGCCACCCTCGCCTGAAGCTGGCGTAGGGGATCAATTACAGAACGCCTGATCCCACTACGCACCACAGACTGGACCATATGGAGGGTGAGTGGAGGCTCTCCTCCGGCCACTCGAAGGTGGCACAGGGCCACCGGAGGAGGAGGTCCCGGCCTGGGCACTGGTGCCAGGTGCACTCGCCAGCTGAGGTGGGAGAGGTGGGTCCACCGGAACCCGCCTTCCCTGTTGTCCTATGTTTAGCAGTATTTTATGGCATTTTGGGTTAGTAACAAACAATACCATTCAAAATTAGTTGTAACAGCATGCATCAGTATTCCCATTAACCAAACACCCATGAATTCCGAACACTGAGCAGCAAGCATAACACATGCATATTTAGAACAACAGTGCACATTCCAACAGCATGCAGGGTTGATTGGTGGCAACAGGCCATCAGGTTTGGATATGTGAACAGGGCACATGCATCAACGTACATGCAGATATGTATAAACCAACAGGACAAACGTCCATGGGAATTAATTGTGAATACACATACCCAGTTTGGTGTAGAATAGCATAATTTGTGAAAATAGGGTAGGGTGGAGAAATATTACATTAACAACTTAAACTACCTATACATATACTGTACATTCCTAGCAGATATATATCCCCTACATGTATTAGTACCGTTTCCTGTATGTAACCTTAGGAATGTTGGTGATGGGGATGTTACTGCTACATTAATATACATTCCATTTTTATTCATATATGTTCATATCTGGCTGTGTTCAGGTACAGCATCCTGCTATATTTGATTTATATGGGTCTAGACAACTGTGGATGTTCAGCATTTCATACAACCATACTATTTCCATAATGCAAGGGTACAGCAACATATCCAATTTGTGGGACGGACATAGTCCATGTTCTGTATTTTATTTAACACATTACATTCTTTGGTTGTGGCTGTCTCATTCATTTCATAATGTAGTGACTGCAGTATACCTTTATTCCAGACTTATTACAGCTTTCTTGGTGGCTTCAAACTGTCTTTCTCACACTCTCTCAATTATTTTATATTTACATTTCCGACTGGTACTTAATTCTAGGCTTTATTAACATTTATTACTGGTTTACAACAACCCTTTCCAGCTGACTCACTTATTTCATATGGCAGAATTTACAAGGATGTATTTGACACTTGTCTATCCTTTGTTGATTGATTACCACTCATTTTCTGGCTGCAGCAGTTATCTGATATTACAATACAGGTGGACACTTCTATTTGAGACGTGTTTAATCTTTATTACTGGATTGCATGACACTATTTTCCAGGCTGCATCACTTATCTAATCTTACAATACTAGCAAAATCTTTCTTCTAGGCTTATTTGACCTTTATTAGTGGGTTACAACACTGAACTCTTTTACAATCTGTCTCACTTATATTCTATGACAATACCAGCTAAATAATTACTAACCTGCTTGGTGGCGCAACCTCAGCAGCCTATCAGCATAGGCTCGCTGATTCGTGGAATGAACACCTGCAGCTGTAATATAAAGGAAGTAATATTGGAACATACGTCTCCATACTATAGGATAGCATTTCTTACATACTTAATTACATGGATACTTACTCAGTAGTGGGGCGTTGGGCATTTGGCGGGCCTCTTGGATCCAACAGTTCAGTTGGTCCTCCTTCCGTCACTTCAGGTCCGCATGGTGGTGACGGACCTGTTCACCAGTCTTTGGAATGCCTGTGGCACTGGTGAGATCATGTGCCAACCGGTTCCACGCCTCTACCTTGTACGCACCCCAGTGAACCTGGCCCTGCATGAGTTGTGCTTCATGATCATGGACTAGGAGCCAAACCATATATTTTGACTCCTCAACACCCCACCTTTGTGCTCTAAAGTGACTTCCCTCTCCTGCACCTGCCATCCTGACTGCAAATGGGTACCACATTCAGTTATGCTGTGAATTCCCACCTATGGGGCTTATATATCCCGGTTTTTCCGCACTTATCTGTGATTGGCCATTTTGGATATTTACCAGCTTGAAAAAAACCTGCTTTGTCATGCTTCTATTTCCATTCATTCCTATATATATGCTAATACTGCATTTCTCAGTACAACTGTCATGGCTTAGTGGTAAAGTACTTTGACTATGGTGCACAGTATCCCAGATTCGACCCTGGGCATTGCTTTTTTATTTTACTACTGTCTAGACAGGGTAGGAGGTGTGTCTGTGTAAAGGCAGCTTTGATACAGCTTGCCCAATGTTGCCCGACGGTAAACTGGTTGGCGAGCTGCGCAGCTTCGCGCAAATGGCTTACGCTGGGTAATGCGTTATTTAGCTATGAGCACTCATATTATGCTGGGTGCAGCACTGCTGAACTACGGGCACTCATTTTAAGCATGGTAAAGCACTGCTCAACTCCGGGCACTCATATTAAACCTGTTAAACCGCTGCTCACCTGCGGGCACTCATATTAAGCTTGTTAAAGCGCTGCTCATTTATAGGCACTCATATTACGCTTGTTAAAGCGCTGCTCACCTACGGGCACCCATATTCAGCTTGCTAAAGCCTTGCTAAGCTATGGGCAATTATGATCCTTTTTTTATATTTTATTATGTCGGATTTCTTCAAAAATACATGGCCCATTTCATTACATTTTACTTAAATTATAGTTTTATATATATATATATATATATATATATATATATATATATATATATATATATATATATATTATATATGTGTGTGTGTCAGGGGACTGTTTCATGCTTATTTAAATAAAAATAGAAAATAATGTTGTGGGGACTCGAACCGTGACTACCTCCTCTTTGGCCAACGTCTCTAACGCTACGCTATTGCTACTTGGTGTAATTTGCATATTTAGATCTTATATGCTTTTCAATGTCTGCTAACTGTGGCTGAGTGGAGGGCATACCCATGCAAACGAGCGCAACTACGGGCAAACATTTTGGAAATTATAAAAAAAAAAAATTTAAACTGATATTTTTACGGTTTACATTACAGTTGGGTTCATAGTCTGTGAGGGCATGTGGTGTTGTGTTCCTTGACATTTCCGCGGACTCGCTCGTGGGTGTTTACTTTCAGGACTCTGACTCTTCTGGGGGCGTGTCCCTTTACAGAAATTGGCATTCGGACACGCCCCCTACTTTCCTACACGGAACGTGTTAGCCTAGGGTATGATTCAGCATGCCCTCATGAATATGCATGGCATGCTGACGTCATACCATTAGACTGAAGCCTCCGTGTAAGACATATTAACTCTTACACGGAGGTTTCGTGAATCTGGCCCATTGTCTGTTTGTATCTGTCTTGGAGCTTTTCTCCCCGGGCCTCTACTGAAAATGGACATATATCCAGCTAGACTAGCCCAGTCAACAAATGTAAAATAAAATAAATAAATACATGTTAGATTTTGATACAAATCATGATTTTAGGTTTAGGGTTACTGATGTAATAACTAAAAGTCTTAGAGGGGGTAATATAAGTAATATTGTTGAAACCAGGGAATATGAATGGATAATTAGGCTTGTCACAGATAAATATCCAGGAATTAATGCTGCTATTAGTTTAAAACCGGTTTTAGTAAAAAAGCAGCTACAGTATAAATAATGAGGGATAGATGTTTTAATATATGTTTGTAAACATATTACGGCTGCAATATCACATGATATGATTATCATGTGAGAAGGTTGTTGTCATGTGATTTTATATGGTTATATAAGTGGAATAGTATTGTTAATTTTATTGTTGCACTGAGGAAGGGCTAAGCCCGAAAGCTTTGCTCATTTGTGTAATTTGTGTTTTATTAAACTGAGTATTGATGTTTCTTGGCTGGAGTTTTATTTTTGTTTGGATTTGTGATTGCCTCAAGACCAAGTTCACCACTATGTTATCCTTTTTCTGATCGTTTTTGATGAGGGCCACAAGAGAATATCTTCCAGTGTTTTAGCTTTCTTACCTGGGGTGTGTACATACCCATGATTGTGATTGACTTGTGAGTGCTTAGTTTTAGCATGGTTAATAGGATTTTTGAGTTAGAAAGAGTTGGCAGGATATGGGGGAAGAGAAAGACATATAGTGTGTTTTTGAAGAAAACTGACACCATCAGCTTTTTGTATGATCTGTCTAATCTGACAATATTATAGCCTGGTGGTGACATTTCTTCATTTTTTTCCATGGTGGGGCCAGTTTCTGTGACAACCAGGATGTCTGCAGTGTGGAATGCTATCCATGCATGCATGTCAGGGAGTTTGTTATAAATACTTGGTAATTGGTATGGTACATTTGAAGGCCAGGGTGGAACCGTGGGTGAGATGGTAACCATAAAGAAGCTGATGTAGACTTGCTGTCTGGTACCTGTATATGCTGAGTTGGGCTTGGGATTGGGCGGATATCACCGCTAAGTTTTATGGTTATATAGTTATGATGGTATGGGCAGAGGTATTTTTGCTTGATTTTAAGTTTGATAGCCACATGCTTAATAAATGGCTGTCGCTCTGGATAATTGTACTTGAACAGTAGGATATATGAGTGATGATGCAGATAGGCTGTGACAAGGAGGAGAGGTTCAGAAGTATTTTGCTTGCTCAACCCAAAAATAAGAGTTTTATTGAAATTGAGAGGGTAATGGATGGTAGAATGCTAAGTATGCAAGTAGGAGAATAGATGCTAGTATGACCAATTCTAAGAGAAACATGTTCCTGAAATGTAAGAAATAAAGGGGTTTTAAATGATAGAGGATGAGGATATAGGGAAGATAGGAAGTAAGGACAGATTTATTTGGAAATGAAGACATTGAATTGTAGAATAATAGACTTAGAGTTACCAGTGAGGAGGTGTCTGATAGGAGTGGATATAATGCAAAGCAGTATAAGAGGGAGAAAGGCTGTTACAAATGATGCTAAAAGTAGGATGGACGTTGGGAAATAGATGAATATAAACAAGAGTGTTTCTAAAATAATAGTAAAGTTTTAGTGAGGTTAGGGAATGGGTATCACCAACAAAAGATTATGTGGGAAGTATAGTGGTAGACTAAGGTGGCATGAGTTGGAATTAGAGTAAGGGTAGCAGGCTTCCCACACTCACACCATTTATTACAGAAAGCAATCAGTCTGATAGCCAGTGTTAGCAAAGAAGCACAACATAGAACACATTAGCCAGGAAGACAAAGTAACTAACAGCTATATACAGTGTAATCTAACAGCTATATACAGTGTAATCTAACAGTTATATACAGTGTAATCTAACAGCTATATACAGTGTAATCTAACAGCTATATACAGTGTAATCTAACAGTTATATACAGTGTAATCTAACAGCTATATACAGTGTAATCTAACAGTTATATACAGTGTAATCTAACAGCTATATACAGTGTAATCTAACAGTTATATACAGTGTAATCTAACATCTATATACAGTTTAATCTAACAGTTATATACAGTGTAATCTAACAGCTATATACAGTGTAATCTAACAGTTATATACAGTGTAATCTAAGAGCTATATACAGTGTAATCTAACAGTTATATACAGTGTAATCTAACAGCTATATACAGTGTAATCTAACAGTTATATACAGTGTAATCTAACAGCTATATACAGTGTAATTTAACAGTTATATACAGTGCAATCTAACAGCTATATACAGTGTAATCTAACAGTTATATACAGTGTAATCTAACAGCTATATACAGTGTAATCTAACAGTTATATACAGTGTAATCTAACAGCTATATACAGTGTAATCTAACAGCTATATACAGTGTAATCTAACAGTTATATACAGTGTAATCTAACAGCTATATACAGTGTAATCTAACAGTTATATACAGTGTAATCTAACAGCTATATACAGTGTAATCTAACAGTTATATACAGTGTAATCTAACATCTATATACAGTGTAATCTAACAGTTATATACAGTGTAATCTAACAGCTATATACAGTGTAATCTAACAGTTATATACAGTGTAATCTAAGAGCTATATACAGTGTAATCTAACAGTTATATACAGTGTAATCTAACAGCTATATACAGTGTAATCTAACAGTTATATACAGTGTAATCTAACAGCTATATACAGTGTAATTTAACAGTTATATACAGTGCAATCTAACAGCTATATACAGTGTAATCTAACAGTTATATACAGTGTAATCTAACAGCTATATACAGTGTAATCTAACAGTTATATACAGTGTAATCTAACAGCTATATACAGTGTAATCTAACAGTTATATACAGTGTAATCTAACAGCTATATACAGTGTAATCTAACAGTTATATACAGTGTAATCTAACAGCTATATACAGTGTAATCTAACAGTTATATACAGTGTAATCTAACAGCTATATACAGTGTAATCTAACAGTTATATACAGTGCAATCTAACAGCTATATACAGTGTAATCTAACAGTTATATACAGTGTAATCTAACAGCTATATACAGTGTAATCTAACAGTTATATACAGTGTAATCTAACAGCTATATACAGCGTAATCTAATTAGAAAGAGAAAAGACAGTTGCCAACTTGGTATGTGGTCATTGGAGTGCAAGGACTACTCCCTTGGAGGAATGTCACAGCCACTTTCCAGCATAGGGCAGTCACATATCTGACTTAGTCAAAGTTAATATACAGCAAGGCTCTTCATATCTAACTTGATTACCCAGAGACAGACAATCTCAGTGAGAATGTTTGTAGATGTGTGTCTTGTGGATGAGCTTGTGCTATTTAAGGGACAGGGACTGATGTAATGTCCACATGCTCTGAAAGGAAAGAAGAAGAGAAAAACACTACTATATACTGAAGTTTTATATGGAGGCAGTAAAGTCAAGACATAGGTAGCTAGCATTCCTAAAGATGAAGGAAGGGACTCCCTGAATCTAAACAAGAGAAGATGGGCTATTTATTCTAAGATTAGACAGAAAGAAACAGTTTATGAAAGTAAGTTCAAAATACGTTTAGCAGGAGGTGTAGTGACAGAGTACCACAGTGATATATTGTATAGAGCTGTACAGAAAAAATTAACATAACAAAGCACTACACTGCTAAGCAAATTATAAAACCATCAACTTAATCGGTATGGCAAAAGAATGCTGTATGTACCAAAGCATCAGCAACTGATGCCACATACATAAAATACTTGTTAAAGGGCACAGACTCAACATGCATGCTGCTTATCTGGCTAGAATAAAAATGAATAAAAATACAACACACTACAAGCTGTTTTCATTGTTCTGTACACTCTCAGAACAAATGGAAACATAATAACACATGACACAAACCTGCCCTGTGAATGCTGAATAAGTGGATATGGAGACCTAAGTGAAGGGAGACTAGGAATACATTCTACTTCCCTGACCCCAACTGGAAGGGAGGATGGACTTATGAAACTGTCTACTATTCAGTAGAAAACAATCACTTTTTTAGCCAGTGTTAAGGAGTTAACAAGAAAGCACAGAGTAGAACATATTTTCTTTCATGTACTGAATGCAGACACCAAGAGGCTAGTAAGACAAAGTTACTGGCATATGTAGTATAATCTAATTGGCAAGTATAGGTTCATAGATTCATACTAGGCTAATGACCACAAGGGTCTTTACAAGCCCAGCTGTGCAACCCAACCAAGTTTTGTCCTAGAGTTCCTTGGAAGCCTATATGATGAGGCATGTTAGTAAGGAGGTAGCTGAGTTACGTGTATGGGGGGTATGTTAGTTGGGGATTAATTTACTTACTGTCAACCTTTGTCTATCACACATGGGGGCTAGGCCAGGGGGTGAATTTGTGATTTCTCATTCAATGATCAAGGTTTCTTTTGAACAGGGTCGGGAATGAACTCTGCTTCATGTAGACGGGAAGCTTATTCCATAGTACAGGGATCCTTTGAGACATATCTCAGTCCATCAGGTATAGAAGACATTTGCTGCATGATACCTGAAAGGGATGTTTCCTTAGTTTATTTTGTCATCATTGCATTGCTGGACATGATCTTTCTGGAGTGAAAAGAGTACATTTGACTATGACTCTTCCGTTACCTAGAACCAGGCCTTAATGACCATGGCAGGATTGAAAATACACTGGCCTTTTAATTGAACAGCTACTGTTCTCTTAAGGTGGCAATTTTAACTAATGTTTAACCAGCCAGGATGCAAGTGAGAATTACCAAGGGTGAGACATACTGGACAGTAGTAAGAGGAGTTCTTTAATAACACACACACACACACACACGACTTGCATGCAGCAGTGAAAAAAAAAAAAAACAGGAAGGGACACATACAATGACACATCTTCCCTCAGAATGTTATTTTCATTGAAATGTTCCAGTTTACTTTGAGAAAAAAAGGCTAGTGAATATAAACACAGACCGCATCCATGTATGGTCAGCATGTGACTAAGTTATCATTAAAAGAAAAGATAATGAGGGCACATAAAGTTCTACAACTCTGAAACAATCACATCAATATAATTCTGAGTGTCATAGATAACTTGCAAACTGTAAGTACAGTTTGGTCAAAATAAAAGGAACATAAGCATTTACATTGTTCCTGTCAGTGTCTACTGTCAGGCATATAAAAATGAATTCAGTAATGCAAATGACGTAAAATTTTTTAGGCATTGTCTAAGTGGCTCCGACAAAAAACAGTAACTATTATCCTATTACAGGTTGTGATGCTTAGCAACTTAACAGCTGTGGAGAACAAACTGTTCTTTCAGCTCAAGTATTTTACCCTGAGAGCCTAGATTCAATCTGTTTTTCATATACTATGCTCTTTTAATTTAGCATTTTTATCCACTGAGATTAAAGGACAGTAAGAACTGAAACTTGGTTACACAGAGGTCATATGAGAACCTGTTTATTGCAAATCACTGACTATCAAAGAAAGTCAGCAACCAACTTCCACTGGTGATAGGAAACTATTTTTCACCACCTTGAAAGCAAACTAAACACACTTTTGTTTTTAAAGTGCAGTCATGCAAATGGAAAAATAATGGTTAAATTTCATGGTTTGATTTAAAGTCTTGAAGTCTTCTTTAAAAAGATAGTAAAAAACGAAAAATAAGTTAGTATAGAGGCGGAAAAGAATATATGTTAATGTAGATACCTAAATATTACATGTAACACACACCATATTAAGTAATACCAGAGCACCCTGTGCCAAAGTTCAGTGAATATTTTTTAGTCATGTCACCATATCTGAGGTTGTATGTTCTGGAAAATCAGATCAATAAAGTGTGGAGGTATCATTTGGTCACCATTTCGATGTGTGCTGGGTCAGATGTTTGGGGAGGCAAATTATAGACCTGGGAAACCTAAATGTGTACCGACAGGGACCTGGAAATATCTAGTTGATGATTCTCTACAGGATATCAGCAGAGACAGAAACAGAAACTGTCATGCTAAAGAAAGAGGCCTCCTATACTAAACTCCATGTTCAGTCACAGCCTCACCACAGGCTGTGTTCCCACTGAATGGCGCACAGCAATGGTTATCCCACTCCAAAAAGGAGGAGCCACCACAGACCCCAGAAACTATCGACCTATTAGTCTGACAAGCCTGGTCTGCAAGGCCATGGAGCGTATCATCATGGCACTCATAAACAAAGACATTGGTAACCTCCAAACTTTGGATGCTACCCAATTCGGATTTGTAAAGGGTAGATCATGTCTCCTAAACCTGGTAGACTTCTTTGAAACAGTTACCAAGGCCATAGACAAAGGCAACGTGGTCCACAAAGCCTACCTGGACCTCGCTAAAGCCTTCGATAATATCCCCCATTCAGGAATCATAGGTAAACTCACCAACCTTAACATAAATCCTTAAGTCATGAGATGGGTGGCCAAATGGATCATGGACAGAACCCACATGGTGAGAGTTGCAGACTCCAGATCTGACTCCAAATCAGTGACAAGTGGAATGCCCCAGGGTTCAGTCTTGGGACCTCTTCTGTTCGGTATATACTTCTCCGAAGTGCAAGCGAACACTGAAGGTCTATGGCTAACCAAGTTTGCAGATGACTGCAAACTGGGTGCCATAATCGAGTCCCCTGCTAACATAGACATTCTGCAAAAGTGCTTC